>NC_092352.1:60270801-60319919 GCF_963676685.1 Mytilus edulis
TCATTAAAAAACTACTTTTTGGTTAAGTTCATGTTTTACATCACATAATTACTTTCCACACTGAGTTTACATTTTATTTTGTACTCATAATACTTGTGTTGCATAAATACTTGTGTTGCATACAATTGTACCAATACATTTTATTGATTTTATGTGGACTACAAACCATTGCTTAAAAAGCAAAATAAATTTGGTGTAGGTCTAGTCCAACTGAAGAGAGCATTTCTCTTCCCTTTGATGTATACTATAAATAGGTTTCTAAAGCGGCAATTACATGTATAACAGTGGTTGCCAATCATGGATTTCTTTTAAGAGTTTAAAAAATAGTGTCAGATTCCTTATACAACATGTATATACATTATACAAGCTTGTTTTCCACTAGCATATACCCCGCGGTATGAAGAACTTGTGACAAGGGTTTCATATGAAATAAAATTTAAAAAATAAAATCCTCCCACCCGCCCCATGTTTTTCGAAAATTTGGATGAAAATCTACTAATTAATTTTAGTTGGCCTTATCATCAAATATTACAAATATCTAAATATAAAGACTGAACACAAGTGTGGCCACTTTCAATTTTAGATATAAAAAAAAACTAAAAAGCATCCAATTTAAAACAGATGCCAAATTGTGAGAATTTCAAAAAATGTTGGCGTGAATTAATGATGCTAGTTCCTAATGCATGTGCATTATATTGTAAAAAAAAGCTTATATTTATGGAAACAAAGTATTCTTTTTTCCAAAAAATAGCTATTTTAAGAGCTAACATTTTTAACAAGTTTGTAAAAATGCTATATTTTTTGGGCCTACAGAGGGTCTTACAGGGCCTTCTCCTTTTCTGTTGACCTCAATACTTTCATCAAGGAAAAAGTGCAAAAGGCTCACCAACATATTTTGGGAGCAGTCTACTTTACGCTACTTTTTAAAGTTTAAAAAAATTATTGCTATATATCCAGAGAAATTTTTTTCTCAACCAAAGCAAAACTAAATTTCAACTTTCAAAATTAAGTTCCTTCTTTTTGATTATTCTAGAGTGTTTTACAATTTATGCTCCGAGGAAGATGTCATGTATGAAAATTTTATTATTTTAAGTTGAATTTTATTCAGGAAAGTTATGAGAAAGTACACTGATGATATTAAATCTTATCTACAGTATGGATCCATAATTTGAAGTATAAGTGGTGTAAAAAGGGGGGGGGGCTATCTGAAGAATAAGGAGTAAGAGGAACATGTTTTGACAAAGAACTACTGTAATTTTACCTATATAGATATTAGAATATGTGGTATGAGTGTCAATGAAACAATCTCCATCCAAGTCACAATTTGTAAAAGTAAACCATTATAGGTCAAAGTACGGTCTTCGGTATGGAGCCTTGGCTCACACCAAACAGCAAGAAATTACTAGTGGAAAACCATTCAAATGGGAAAACCAAACGTTCTTATCTACTATAGCTAGCATATTAGGGGGGGGGGGGGGGGGGGGGGGTTGTGGACTCCCGTCTGAGTACCCGCATGTTTTTGCCTGTTCATCTCATTTGACAGTACTCAGTGATGTGTTTTTATTTATATATTCCAAGGAAGTATGTTCTGTTTAACAGAATGTATCGAAGAACACATAAATGTATTGTAATTGTTAACACAATAATTGTTTGATTTGTTATGTAAATGTTGGATCATATTTATCTGAATAAATTGTGTTATCAAGAAGTTTGTTATAAAATCGAAATGGTGAATTTACGAATGTGTCAAAACCCGCAATTCGAACATACAGCAGAAAACAGCTCCAGGTCATAATGGGTGAAAAATTTCTACATCTGAACAATTATGTTATAAATCTTTATTTTCATATTAGTAAAATGATATTTGTGACATATTATCAATAATAACAACAGAAAATAAGCTGATTTGAATACATACATGTAAACTTATGATTATGATGACAAAATCTACAAAAAATACTATTGCTGAATTCGTCAGTCTTTTTATAGGAGTTATTGCCCTTGTGTAAGTTGAATTTTTCCGAATTATGTATTATTTTGCTGGAACTATAGAAAATTGAGACAAACTGATTACAGCAAAAATTATCAGCATGACAAGATTTACAATTGATTCAGCATTGCTGAAATATCAATAAAATCATTTGAAGCTATTTCACTGGCTGGATGAATTTAATTCAATTTTGAGTATTTTTCAGGAATCAAAGAAGATAGAGAGAAAGCGTACATAGCAAACATACTTACATTCACTTTTCTCATCACTTGTCGTCGTTAACTTATACAAAAATCTTCTCCTTTGAAACTTCTGGGCCAAATTTAACCAAACTCGACCAAAATCATCATTGGGGTATCTTGTTTAAAAATGTGTTCGATGACCCGACCAAGATGGCCACCATGGCTAATAACAGAACATAGGAGTAAAATGAAGGTTTTGGCTTACATCTCTGAAACCAAAGCATTTAGAGCAAATCTGACACGGGTTAATTATCAGGTCAAGAATTAGATCTATCTGCTCTAAATTTTTCAGATGAATCGGACAACCTGTTGTTGGGTTGCTGCCCCTGAATTGGTAATTTTAAGGACATTTTGTCGTTTTTAACTCACCTGTCCCAAAGGGCCAAGTGAGCTTTTCTCATCATTTGGCGTCCGGCGTCCGTCGTAGTCCGTTAACTTTAGAAATATCTTCTCTGTAACTACTGGGCCAAATGTAACCAAACGTGGCCTAAGTCATCCTTATTGTATCTAGTTTAAAAAATGTATCCGATGACCCCGTCCATTAACCAAGATGGCCGACATGGCTTTAAATAGAACATAGGGGTAACATGCAGTTTTTGGCTTATAACTCCGAAACTAAAGCATTTAGAGCAAATCTGACCGGGGTAAAAATGTTCATCAAAACAAGATGTATCTGCCCTGAAATTTTTAGAAGCATCAGTCAACCTGTTGATGGGTTACTGTCTCAGAATTAGTAATTTTATAGAAATTTTAGTTTTTGATTATTATCTTGAATATTATAATAGATAGAGATAAACTGTAAACAGCAAAATTGTTCAACAAAGTAAGATCTACAAAAAGTCAAATGACGAAAATGGTCAATTGACCCTTTTAGGTGTTATTGTCCTTCATAGTCAGTTTTTGACATTTTTTGGTAGATTTTTGTCCTGAAACTACTGAGACAAATTTAACCAAGCTAAGTCAAAGAAACTAAACAAACTTAAAAGGTCAGAAATACAAGGTCAATTAAATAGAGATTTTTGTCATGGTCTATTCACTTCTCAAACTTGGCCATAATCATTATGAGGGTATGTAGACTAAAAAAATGTTCGATGACCTTGCCCGCAAACCAAGATGGCCTACATGGCTAAAAATAGTACATGGGGTAAAATGCAGTTTTTGGCTCATATCTCTAAACCAAAGCATTTAGAGCAAATCTGACGATGATAAAATTGTTGATTAGGTCAACATCTCTCTGCCCTGAAATTTTGTTGGGTAGCTGCCTCTAAATTGGTAATTTTAAGAAAATTTTACAGCTTTTGGTTATTATCTTGAATATTATTAGAGATAGAGATAAACTGTAAAGTGCAATAATGTACAGCAAAGCAAGACCTACAAATAAGTCAACATGACCAAAATGTTCAATTGACCCCTTAAAGAGTTATTGCCCTTTATAGTCAATCTTTAACAATTTTCATTAATTTTGTAAGTTTTTACAAAATATTTTCCACTGTAACTAATGGACCAAGTTCATTATTGATAGAGCTATTTGTTAGCAGCAAGAATGTTTAGTAAAGTAAGATCTACAAACACATCATCATCACCAAAACACAATTTTGCCATGAATCCATCTTTGTCCTTTGTATAATATGCATATAGACCAGGGTGAGCGACACAGGCTCTTTAGAGCAGCCCTCTAGTTTAAATTGCAGTTTATCAAGCCTTTATTACAATTTTCTATACAAATGAAATAAGAGGTTTTACGTGTACATGAATATTTTTTTTTTATAAGAGACGATAATTTACAATCATGGTTTACATCAATCTAATTAAAAACCGATCTCTCATCGCTCCTGTTTCTGATATGTCGCGTGGGAGATCTAACGAAACCAGCTTTGAGGTCACATGTGAGTGAACTAAAAGTTATGAATTTATAAAGATATGCAAATGAGTTGAGGACCTATTAATAAGCCAATCAAAAAAGTTTATGAATTATTTTGACTAACGATTTCGTCGTAAATAAAATGAGTTACATTCCTTTGCCTTACGTTAAACTTCCAAGATCGTGGAAGACTCAATTTGATTGGTCGAAAAAGACACACCTACGAGGTCACTCACATGACTGTGACCTCAAAGCGGGTTTCGTGAGAGATCGGTTTTTAATTAGATTGGGTTTACATGTTTTTATTATCAGCGTGGTTAGGTTAACAAAGTAAAAAAGTATCAAATTTTACCTATAAAATCCGACAGCAATTGTGTAATGAAAAACCCCAACCTATATAGATACATGATGCCTTAATTTACATAACACAGGTATAGATCTATAGATGATACCTTTACATAACACAGGTATGGATAGATACATGCTATTTTTGCATAACACAGGTATACTGGGATACATGCTACCTTCACTGACATAACACAGACATACTGGGATACATGCTACCTTTACTGACATAACACAGGTATACTGGGATACATGCTACCTTTACTGACATAACACAGGTATACTGGGATACATGCTACCTTTACTGACATAACACAGGTATACTGGGATACAGGCTACCTTTACTGACATAACACAGGTATACTGGGATACATGCATGATACCTTAAAACAGATTACACAGGTAAAACAAATTCTCAGAAGTATCCCTTACTTGTAGATTTATGTTCTGACTACTGTTCTTAACACACCACTGACTTTGAGAAATAAAAAAAAATATTGTATAAAAAACGTTATGAATGTAGAATACTGTAAATTCAGAAATTATTGCGTACATTTATTGTTGAGATTTTGTCCTTTTAGACATAAATGCGATTTTAATTTTTACGATTTTGAGAAAAATCCTGTTTAATCCATATAAAATATTTCAAAATGCGAGTTTAAATTATTGCTTTTACATCTCTGTCGATTTTTTTGCAAAAATAAAAACCTCGCATTTATTTCTGAATTTACAAAAATACTTCGGATTAAGTATATAAACATATAATTGAACGAATAAACAAATATAATTCTTTAAATGTGTGATTAACTTTTAGCTTCTATATCAATATTTATAATATTTTGTTTATCTTTATTGTCATAATTATAAACACAATAAATTTGCGACAAAAAACCAACACAAACAAATATAATATGGCAAAGAAATAAATTCTATAAGAAATGAACACATGGAAAAAAATGTAAGACTCATGCCCTTAGTTCTAATAAGTGTTCTATGAAGGCGCCAATATTTTTAACTTGATCCATGAAAGATAGTTTTATAGCATTTTTTTTTAACTTTTCGTTCATGCATAATAGACAAACAATATACATATACAATATATTTCTTTGTTCTGTGCACTGCAACATTTGAAGTGTTTTTTTCCGGGTGACCAACACACAGTTAAAAATGTGAACATTTTCGATTTTTTTTTTTCAGTATTTTTTTTTATTTCGATCAGCTCAGGTCTTAGCGCTGTATCGTGTTAAAGTTGTTCATATAAGATATTTGAGCATCTTAAGAAGAATGTGAAAGAGTAACCAATTAACTTCAAAAAGGGAAAAGGGGGGGGGGGTAATTGTTTCTTGTCTTAGATATAAAAAAAAATCGGAAGCATTTTATTTGTTTTTTTACGCTATCACTGAATCAATTTTTTCCCTTATAATTTAACACTAGTATGATTAAGGTATTGGGAAAATCTGAATTTAAAATATTTTTTTTTATCATTTGCATGACCACGATATTTTTGGGAGGATTGAATTGGGAACGGTTAGATTTTTCAAAGGAAAAAAACATACCCCCCTCTCCCCTTTAAAAAAAATAAATAAATGGTCGTTCCCTTAGATGATTTCTATTGGGAGACTTAATGAAACAACATTGGCCTTAGCCGAAACATCACTTTTCCTGTTTTTTTCTATAGATCTTATGAACTTAAATGAATGCAGTAAAATCGTTAAATGCATTTCATGTTAGAAAAGAATTTATTTGGTTCAATCCGTTTATCAAAATTGATCAACAGAGTATTTTTTACAGATCTTGGTATATGAAAGGCATAAGGTTCGTCAATGATATTGTAGATGATAAAGGCAATTTTTTGTCTCATGACGCTATTAACAAAAAATATAACCTGAATGTCACTTTTGTAGACATTCTATCTATTAAGCTGGCTATACCACGTGACTGGAAAGATTTGTTATTACAACAACACATGTCACCTAACAGCAACTCATTTGGATTCGTTTTTGAGCATGAGAATAAAAAAATGCCTATCAGTAAATTATTTGCTAAAGATGTATATTCACTTTTTGTCGATCGGGGAAGTGTTTCTCCTATTTCACAACAATGATGGGAAGAAAGTTTTAATATAGAAATTAGTGACGAACAATGGAAAAATATTTATTCATTAGCTTTCAAATGTACTATAGAAAGCAAACTACAAGCTTTTCAATATAAATTACTACACAGAATAGTCTCACATAATTATCTTCTTGAAAAATACAAACTTTCCTTAACTAATGAATGTGCCAGTTGTAAAGAAATAGAAACTATAGAGCATACATTTTTTGAATGTACAGAAATAAAACAATTTTGGAGAGATTTTTCAAATTGGTGGTATTCAGTTTTTGGAGAAAAACTATTCTTGAATAAAGACAGTGTCATTTTTGGTGTATTGAGTTCTGATAACTTAGTTCTAAATTATTGCATTCTACAGGCAAAATATTACATTTATTATGTAAAGAACACACAATTAGACAGCCTGTTCATATCTGTGCAATCTTTTCTTAAATTTTTTAAAAGACGTCTGGAGATATTAGAATATTTATATATTTCTAAAGACAAACACAAGTCATTTGCCAACAGATGGGGGGAATTTATGAAAGCTATTTAATTAAATTTATTTTTTAATATTGTTATAGTATAATGTATTCCAAAGTATTGTTAAGACGTATCATATACTGAATATTCACACCACTAGCTTGTAATTTTTTACTATGTCTTATTTGCATAATGTCAATAGTATAACAATGCCATACATGTTGTATGTATGCACTGTAGTTTGAACACCAAGAAGATCAATAAAAAATAAAAAAAGAATGCAGTAATTTATTTGTTTCCGTTTGGATGATTTTATTGATGATTTTATATTAATGTATTCTACCCAAGTGAGTTATTTATAGTATATTCACTCACGTATGACATATAGAAACGGATCTCCATCTGTAATATGAAGAATGCAACGTGGATTTGTTAACAAAGACTTTACTTGCATATCACTTATAAGGTAAATTATTAATTTCACTTTAATGTTAATCATGCGAAATTGACAATATAAATATCTTTCATAATATCAGGATTCATTTCAATCAGTCGGGATTTTCAATATACAATGGCTTTTGAAGACATTGGAAATCGACCACTGGACCTCTGCTACTGCTTTTATTCACATAAAAAAATTATTTTAAAGATGAACTTGAATTTAAACGGAAGTCTTTTTATGTCTCATGCACTGTTTTGAATAAAATATTCGATCAGGGTACACGACCAGAGGATACTGGACCCCTTTCTTTTCTGTGTCCCGACGAAATTAGTACGAGTTTCTCGTTTCTTTTTTTTATATAGATTAGACCGTTGGTTTACCCGTTTGAATGGTTTTACACTAGTGGGGCCCTTTATAGCTTGTTGTTCGGTGTTAGCCAAGGCTTCGTGTTGAAGACCGTACCTTGACCTATAATGGTTTACTTTTATAAATTGTTATTTGGATGGAGAGCCCGGCCATAGGATGACATACAACACAAAACAATAAGTATACGAATTTTAATAACCAAAGTAGAACATCATGAGTAGAACATATACATCACACACAGACACGTCACAGACAATCTGATTTGAAATTACATACAAAAGAACTCAATTTTGAGTGTGTCCAACACAGGAATTTTTCTCAGAATTGTTTTCGTATGTACCTTAATGTTATGTTAAGGTATATAAGGGGGTCTGAGACAAGTGCCTGTGGTGTCCAACCACAATTTGTGTAAAAGTAATCGTGTGGAAGGCCGAATTTTCAATAGTTTTTATTTACATGTATATATATTTTTAACTTTCAGGATTGTACTTTTGATCTGTTTTGATACTACAATATTCATTGAAACATGTAGTTTGGATCTATATTTACTTATTTACAGAATAAAATCTTATTTTAGTAATGAAAGATGGAAGCATGCTATTTTAATTTGTTTATTCTTTTATGTTAATTAGGATTATGATATTATTTCTGGTATTTATTCTTTTCATTGATGGTCAGTTAAAGTCACTATGACACTATTTTCATTAGTTATTTAAATACTTAGTATAAAAGTATTGAAATTTATACAAGGTCGTATATGTAATACTATTAAATATTAATATAATTCAGCTGTCTGAGTAATAGGATTGCCATTCAATTATAGTAAATAATAATCAAAAGTAGAATTTCGTTTTGATGAGTGATATTATGATTCCGTCCCATGAAGAGGTTATATTGTTTCAAGTTGACCTTGGCATCTAAATCGTGGGGTAAGCATTGCGTTTGGTTTTATATGTTTTGCTATCAATGCTTTTTTTTTTTTTTTTGCTTATCATAAATTTCTCTGCTTTTGCTTAACATTATTTGTATAGTTTGTTTCAAGTATAATCTAGTCAGTGGCGGATCCAGAGGGGGGGTTCCGGGGGTCCGCACCCCCCCTTTATTTTGGCCGATCAATGCATTTGAATCGGGACATATGTTTGCACCCCCCCTGCACCCCCCCTTTGCCCTGGGCTAGCACCCCCTCTTTCGAAAATTCCTGCATCCGCCACTGCTAGTTGTGCATGTAATTATATTTTCAAGACACTTTTTACATAATTGAATAGTTTGTAAAATCAATAAGCAATATACTTAGAATACATTGACATACATTTTGTTAGAATGATGAAATACTCTATTAGAGAAATGCAAAATATGTACAGGAATATGCATCTGTTAACAGACATATATATTATATATGCAGGGGCGGATCCAGCCCTATTAAAAGGGGGATAGGGTTCCCAATAATCGTTCAAAAATCCAACCCCCCCCCCCCCCCCCCCGGATCCGCCACTGCTATGGGACATACATTTCATCCAGGAATACCCACATGTTTGTTTACACACTTTTTCGAACTTATACAATTTTTTTAGCATTGGCCTTTTGTTTAAGATGTTCATCATTTTATTAACCCTTATGTATTAACACGAGTCAAATAATACCTTCTACGATGTATTCCTTTCTGCTGTCATTTAAAAATTTACATTCTAGCAAAATATTGTCCGTAGTACTCAATTCTGTTCATATCGAATACAATATATCCCGGGGGTACAGACACAGGCACTTGTCTCAGAAAAAAATATATCATATATTATACCTTAATATAACACAGTATATATAGGATTGTTTTGTCTGAGACAAGTGCATGTGGGTACAGATGATAAACACTTTTATACTAAGCTAAGGTCTCTTGGAATTTTACTGACTGATAAGAATATGATATACATTCATTCTTCACAATAAAAGGGACAATCGCTTGCAAATTCGTGTTCACTGTTTTGACTCAAATTCCCATGTTTGATATATAACATATACTCAAACGTTTATTCAAGTTCTAAACATTATAATTGAATAAACAGTATACGATGCATGGAGTCGGTAATATGTAGTAGCATTTCGTGTGTTTTTAATAGTCTAGACGCAATTAATAAACCCTTGAGGTGACCTCCGATGACTGCCGACGGTTATATAACCTGATATAAACATACTTATAGATATTAATATAGCAGAGCCGTGCAATTGGATTTTTCTAGGTCTGTTTGATTTTGTATTATAAGTTAAAAAAAATAAGTGAATACTCGTTTTTACCTATTTAAGAATGAGATTGTGTGTATCGATTCAGTCAATCAAAAATGGTTACCCGTGTTTCACTTTCCGCTGACGATTTTTGATATTGTTTTCCTTGTAATAGCTGGAAACGGCGATGTTCCTTGCATTATTTTGGCAAAATTGAATTAAACTGGCTGCTAAAAGCGATTTTTTTTACATCTCGTAGCTAACACCCCTTTAGAGTACATCGAATCCTACAAATTTCATTAATCGAGAGCTCTTTACTATATATTCTAAGTCATCACTGAGAGGCGGGTCAAGGGGGTCGTCTCCTGGTGCGTTCAGAGCATTTTATAGCTACTTATGCGGTATGGGTTTTGCTCATTGTTGAAGGCCTTACGATGACCTATTATAGGTGTTTACATCTTCGTTATTTGGTCTCTGGTGGGGAGTTGTGTCATTGGCAATCATACTACATCTTCCATTATTCATGTTATATTATTCCAGGTGCGATTTGAACATGAGAAATCGGATCAAGACGATAACACTGACATTGGCTCTACTTGTTACCTTGCCATTATTTTGTAACTATTCACCAATAATATTTGATTATGTAAGTATTGCTGTATCCGCTTTTAAATATGAATATTTTCTGTATTTAGTCTGATACAAAAGATACATGTATTACATGATATAAAATTTGGCCATAAAAGAATTCTTTGAATGACGAAATGTTAAAACTATTAACTATTTGACGACTGTGTAATGAAGTAAAGAAATATCTCCTCAGAATTAATCCCTAGTTCTTACTAGCCGAGTGCGGATTCAGGGTGTGATTCACGGGGGAGTGGGGCTCTCGACTTACGGGTCATATTTTGAACGAAAATTACTGTCATGTTATACCTATACATTAAAATTTACACTTGTTTTAGGAAAGGAAGCGTTGGGTGTGCACCTGTCTGAATCTGCACCTACTAGTTTGATCTGGTTACTTACCGAAATACACAAGGAGAGCATAAATAGAGAGTATCATGTGACTCTACCATAGACCAAAAATAATGAAGATATAATATGCCCTCAAAAATAGCCACTGACAATACTTAGATGCAATAAAATCATCTTATACATTTTACGTGTCGGTATTCATGTGACAATACAAATACAAAAAATAAGGAAATGCGGCATGGCAATGAGATTAGTATTTTCATCATTCAAGTAACGTGGATGTAAGTGCAATTATATCGTACAGTGGACTGAAAAAGGACCCGGCATTCAAAATATGAAAACATTCAATGGAGAAAATTAACGGGCTAATTTATAACAATATAATTTACAAAAAACAATGACCGACATGAATCAACAACAACCAATGAACTGCTGTAATAGGCTCCTGACTTGGGTTGCCGGTCAGGCACCTATAGAATGTGGCGGGTTTGAACATGTTTACGGGCGCTCAAGCCGCCCCTTAACATCGGACAGCGGTGTAACAGCACAACATTTGCGTATAAAAATCAGTTGAAAAAGGCTCATCAGATCGATACAAAGCAGAAAAACAAGTAACAAAAACACAAACCGGATGTGGCAGAGTATTAAACTACACATCCCCACAACAAAAAATACACTTAGTATATTAGACCTAAGAATACTTGCAGTTATATACAGCTTGTTCAAAGCAAATAACAACTAATAAAAACTCGTGTACATTAATAATAATAGTATCAAAGATTTAAATATCAATCCAATCAATACACACCCAACGTCCAATAGATTTAGTAAAAAGACGTACAAAAATATAATTTCAGTCTTGAATTTGTACATTTTAAGGTAGTCAAACGTGAACCAAACCTTTTAATCTATAGAAGAAATAATGAAGCGATTTATGTTAACGAGATCCATGACTTTTAGGTTAGGTAAACTATCCTACTTTAAGAGTAGACTAACCCGACAGATACTCAATCTATCTGTCTGCTGGACTAGGCTACTTCGAAAGGAGGGAAGTATACCTGACCTAAATATGACTTCACGCTTCAGTCATTACCTTTACCTACACACTCAATGAAATTGGCTGTAATAACTTACCAGTAATTCATAGATTAATACGTTCATTGAAATACGAAAGACACTACAGACACGGGCATAACGCTTTTGAATTATCTGAAACTATTGGAAACATTTTTGATTGTGGCAAGTGAAGCGAGTCAAAAACGTTTTGAACATACTGAATATTTATGTTTATGTGTGATAATGCGAGATTATTAATTTCACCTAAATGGGTAATTTCCAAAATCTCCAAGCCCCACTCACAACCAAATGACTGTCTTTTAAACGAACACCGAAAGTATGCAATATGCCTGTCCCAAGCCAGGAGCCTGTAATTCAGTGGTTGTCGTTTGTTTATGTGTTACATATTTGTTTTTCGTTCATTTTTTTTCATATAAATAAGGCCGTTAGTTTTCTCGTTTGAATTGTTTTATATTGTCATTTCGGGGCCTTTTATAGCTGACTATGCGGTATGGGCTTTGCTCATTGTTGAAGGCCGTACGGTGACCTATAGTTGTTAATTTCTGTGTCATTTTGGTCTCTTGTGGAGAGTTGTCTCATTGGCAATCATACCACATCTTCTTTTTTATAATAATTATATATGGACGGTATATACAATAACATATATCACATAGGAAATATATATTGTATACTATTATTATTTATTTCACACAGTATATACACACGGGAAGAATGTATGCTTATTCAGCCATAGGAAAGCTAAATGGAAATTGGACAAAACATGACTCGATAGTAATTACTGGATGGTGTAGAGGATATGACCTTTTCAACTGCATATTGTTTAGTAGTGACCAACAACATGCGCGTGTTAAAGCAAAGCGCTGGTGGCAGTACTCAAACGGATGGCCAAAAATGTATGCATGTCAGTTTATATGTAAAATAACAACAAAAAATATTACTCATATAAGTATTGTTAAAGATGGTGCTCCTCATAACACGACTTTACAAGTACTCAAAGTAACGTATCCAACAAGACAACAAGATAAGCTAGCAGTGTGTTCCAAGATGGCATACGGCACCGAAAAACCTATCAAACTTATTGAGTGGTTCGAATACAATCTTTTGATGGGAGTAGACAAGTTTATAACACTGGTCCAACCACTAAACAGGGACGCTTTTAAAGTGTTGAAATATTACCAGCAGAAAGGTGTTTTAGAAATGGGTATATTTCCTGCTCCATTACCAGGAGAAGCACCAAGTTAGTATAACAAATTAACAACCAACTTTTGGTTATTTATATTGTTTGGTCGACGTTGTCTTGGACTGAGGGAAACCAAGTCTTGGACTTGAGCGAAACTTCAGCAGTTTGTAAAGTTTCTGATTAAACTATATTAAGGGGAGCCACTATTAAAGGGTAAGTCCTTGTTTTTGATATACTAATATAATTTTTATTATGCCCCAGAGGGGCATTATGTTTTCTGGTCTGTGCGTCCGTTCGTTCGTTCGTCCATCCGTCCGTTCGTCCGTCTGTCCCGCTTCAGGTTAAAGTTTTTGGTCAAGGTAGTTTTTGATGAAGTTGAAGTCCAATTGACTTCAAACTTGGTAGACATGTTCCCTATGATATGATCTTTCTAATTTTAATGCCAAATTAGAGATTTTACCCGAATTTCACTGAACATAGAAAATGATAGTGCGAGTGGGGCATTCGTGTACTGAGGACACATTCTTGTTATCATTTGCATTCATGAAATACATGTATCTCATTTTTTCAAGCCGATATGATCATTTAACCCGTCCCTTAGGCATGGACTAATTCAGGGGCGGATCCAGCAATTATAAAAAAGGGGGGTCCTAACCCAGGACAAAAGGGGGGGGGGGGTCCAACTATATGTCCCCATTCAAATGCATTGATCGGCCAAAAAAAGGGGGGTTCCTACCTCCGGACCCCCCCCCCCCATGACTATATTGACTTTGCATAGTGTGCATAGTATAGAAATTCAAGTTTGTGATAAGTTCAGTTTAAGATGAGCCACTTATGGTTTGATATCTATTGAGCAGTTGTATTAGCAATGACACATCTTATTTCAAGGTACAACATTTGATACTAACAAAAGTGCATACATGCGTGATAATTTATAAAGGAAGAGTAAGAAGGAACGGTACTTCATCGAGTATGGAAATGTCAAGGCTCACTACTCTAAATCATGTTCCGCTTCATATAAAGTGATAATCTTATTAAATAGTTTGATTAAATAAGGAAACAACCATTTAACTTAAAAAAAAGGGGGGGGGGATTATGAAGTAAACAATTAAAAAAAAATGTCAACGCTATATCCATCATATAATTTTTTGTCATCTGTTTGACCAACATATTTTTTTTCATCAAATTGTGGTTCAGAATATTTTTTAGAAAAAAAAATACCCTCTTTTTGAAGTTAGATGAGTATAATCTCAAGGATTGGTATACAACATCTCCTTTCTTTTATATTTAGAAGACGATGGATCTGGGAGGATAGAATTTTTTGCTTTGGTCATCTCTTACTAGGTATCAGTAGTACTAACTGCCAGTATTCCTTTTTGTCTTTAGATTTGTTGCTTTTTCTTAGCTCCGTGACAATCTGATGTGCGAGTTAACTGATGGTTATAGTTTGTTCTTCTGCTGTGCTGTTACACCTCTGTCACGTGTAAAGGTTGGGTAGAGCTCTCAAAACATGTTTAACCCTACCACCTTCTACATGTGCATGTTCAAAGTCAGACGCTTGTATCCGTGGCTTTCGTTGGTTGCTGTCGTGTGATTTTTGTTCATTGTTGAAGGTTACATATAGATACTTAAATTCACGTTATTTGGACTCTGTTGGATAATTGTATAATTGGCAATGACAGCACACCTTCTGTTTTTATATTGGTTAGATATAATCTATCTACTTTCATCTTAAAGAAATGAACAAGAAAGGATACTAGATAGTATCGAATTCATAACAGTGTGGCTATGGACATTGATTGGCGCACTTTAATATCCCATTGACTGGGACAGATTAGGTGAACGTTCGTGTATAACGCCCATTGCTCACGACGTCCTTAATATAAACATTTTAAACCGTGGGGTCACCAAAGGTTCTCAGCGCCTATATAAAATAATTCGAAATACTAATCGGGAATTTGTGTTTTGATTTATATTGATTAATTAAACGTCATTTACTTGTGTTTTTGTTATGTTTCGACAATCAATTTTCATAATAAGATATCGCAAAGCCATGTTCTTTCAGAAAAAAGAATGACTTACTGAATGCATGTATTGATTGATTATCTTTTTCGGATTTAACAATTGCGATTGTCGAGTTATGTAATCTTTTAACTTTCATCTGGTCTAATTCTATTTTAGAACGAATGCATAATCCACTTTCAAAAGTTGTGCAAATACGAAACATAAAGACAAAATATACTTCTGCCATGTCTTTTTCGTACTTGAAAGTTATTGGATAGTAAGAAAGCTATTTGGATTAAACCTTGTGAAATTTGCATGCATTTACGTTATTGTATTGGCAAAATGTATCATTTGGTGTATATAGGAAACTTAAACCGTTCTGCTATACTGCTACTATACTTGTGAAAAACACTTGGCAACAGAAACGCATTCATCTTATCTATATAAAAAAATCGACCCAATTTACATAGAAATGGACGTCTTCGTGCATTTGTGATCGCAAATAAAATATGTTCCGGACCTTAAATTATGAGTATTTGGACCATACGTGTATGGTTGGACCATATTAGTATACCCTTATGGTCATGATATATGCGTATGGTCCAAATACTCATATGGTCCGGAACACATACATGATAGTCTGTGCGTTGTCGGTCGTCTATTAATTTTTTTCTTTTATTGATGGATTTGACGTCTTTCTGTTAGTGATTATTTGTTCATGACTTAAAACTTACTTGCAAATGATTTAAAAACAAGACTTGATTTATAAAAATGTCCAAACAAACCATGATTTTTTTTTAAACATACATCACATCCATTGCAAAAGGCTAAAATTCGCCAGGTCTTTAATTTCAACTAAATGAGTTGACTAAATTAATGTTGCGGACCATTTTCCAATTTCCATGCGGTATCCCTATTTTTTTCTCGCTCATCTTTTATGTTTGTTTTTTTCATCCCAAGACCTCTTGGAGTTTTCATTCTATAAAGTGTGTATTTTGCTAATGGTCGAAGGCCATACGGGGACCTACAGCTTGATAACGCCTGTTGGTCCCTGGACAGAATGTGTCTGATTGTCTATCACACTTCATATTCTTATTTTAACATGCAGTTATATCTATGATAAGAATGAAAATTGAATTGTCATTGAGACAAAAACCCGACCAAAGAGCAAAAAAAAAAAAAGAAAAAAAAAAAAAGCCCAAGTCAACATGTAGATCTTTCGTATCAAGGGAATTGCTATAAATATATTTATTTCAGGTTAATAGTATTAGGCCATACTCAAGTTATAAAATAGATCTTGTCGTCAACTTTTGCAACCAGCTTCTATGTTTCTATAATGCACTGTTCATCTTTTTTGGGCTTCGACTTTTCCATTGGACAGACAATTTTGTTTTCGACTGTTTTAAAAATATGCATTTTTTTACAAAATCATACAAGTAAGGAGTCTCTGGCCTTTGGTAGTGTTGTATGTTAATTAATTAATGTTTGTTTATTTATTTGTTTAGGAAATAAGTATGACGTACATTTTCACTGAACTAGGACACTTTTTATAATAGTTTTTCGATATCGCTCGGGCAAAAATAATCACGAATATAATGCCTACCCATGTTAAAACTACAATAAAGTATAGTTTGCATCAATTATTTCTTGAACCTACCATTTTTTTTGTCTGTGTTGGATTTGTGTGGCATTGAAAAAAAACGGGTATAAACTACACAGTGCAGCTTCCAACAAGAATACAAGATTTATTGATTTTCAAAATGCGACCAAAATTAAAAATTTGCTCGCAGCGGAAAAAATTCAACAGTTTGATTTTCATTGAAATAAAATAATTGTTATGATTTACACACCATTACTTTTTCCAATATAAATATTCGAACTATTTTGTTTGTTGTTTCCTTTATAAATTTACATCATTATTAAAAAGACCACGCGTCTTCGATATTTAGAAGACTATAAAAGCGATGTTCATTATCTTTCTTCTGCTGTAAGTTTAATTTAGTTATTTTGTGTCATAATTGCCATCTCGTATGTTTTAAATTTGAATAAAGAAGATTCAGGTTGTCTTATACGTCAATGATACACACACAAAAAAAACGATAACAAATAAAATAAGGTGCAACATTCATTCTCCATGAAAAGAATACATCACATGGATGTAATTTTTGCAAGAAAAATACCAATTTCGTGAGAAGTTGTGTGTTGGACTTGAAGAGCCAAGGCAAACTGACAAATATCTGAATGAACGAATCGATTTATGGTATATAAAAAAAACCAAAGCCCACATGGTTAGCATTGAATAAATAGAAGGCCACTCTTAAATGATCACAACGTAGAAGTTTTTGTTCTCTTAATTAATAAGATATTTTCTGAAATAACGCGGGTCCCTATTAACTTAAAAGTTTTTTTGTTTTTTTTTACCATGAATAAACTTTTTTTTTATTATTATTATTTATTGATATAGCTCTGGACATTAATATTCTTAAAAGTGAAACTGTTGTAAGTGATGATATAACAATTATTTAAAATAAATTCCTTAAATGATTTGTAAAAAGAAAGTTTCATTTTATGTATCAAAATTTGTAACAAATGATTATTTAAATCCCCACTTGAAGGCCTCCGATAGACTGAGTGAGCATAAAATCATCGCCCACGACAAACAAGTTAAAGGTAAACTTTTCAGTACAATTACTAATAAACGTTTTACTGTCGACCACACTGTTATGAATTTCGTTCTATGAGTATAAATAATTAATAAAAATATCTTGGTTTTAACATATGAGATATAAATGGGGTAAATATTTCAGCTGACAATTTGGATTGCAAGATAAAGGACAGAAAGGAGTGTTTTACAAATTACAGCTACGACGAAATGAAAGGTAGGTTATAACTTTTAAGTAATTTATTTCAGAAACCAGTGTCTGTGGGTCCAATATACAGTTTGGTTGAAACCACCCAGTGGTGGATCCAGAAAGGGGTGTAGTTCCGGCGGTTTGAACCCCCCCTTTTTTTTTTACCATCAATTCATTTCTATGGTTACATATAATTGGACCCCTTTTTATCCTGGGCTAGGAACCCCCTTTTGAAAATGTATGGATTTGCCCCAGCGGTACCATGATTTAATTTAACCAATATGGAATATCTGCGTCATCTTGGAGATTTCCAAATAGTGTAAAATTTAAAAAAAAAGAAACCTTTATTATGAAATAGAAATTCATGAAAAATAAACAGCTGAAAACATGAACATGATTATAATTGTACACTATTTGATTAATTTTAACACACTAATTGGTCTTCTAACTGAAAGAAATGATGTCGAAAAAGTTTATAAGAAGAAACATATTTGCATTTGAAGAATAAAATATATCAAATTATAACTGAAAGTATGTGAATTTAATATGTGTAAACCAATTTGAGTTTATTATTACTTTAAAAGTATCAAAACTATAATTTATTGCTATTTTAGATATCCCTTGGACAGTTTTCCGGCGACCTTCACCTCAAGGGTTCCACGACCAGCAGGTTGCTTTATACCATTGCATAGAGACATTACAAGGTTATGATTTCGTGGCTAACGTGGATTTTGATGAATTCATTGTGCATTCACAGTTTAAACAGTTCAAAGATTACTTGAAGGTTGTATTTTAGATTTTCATCTGCATGGCTGCATGATTTAAAAATCGATTATTCCATTAAACATACCTTTTCCATATTTGTCTTAGCCACTACAAAAGTTGCAGAATAAATTAAGCGGAACATGGAGATCACATACCGGTATTCCGTCGGTCGAGAAAAAAGTAAAATTACAAAAATACTGAACTCCGAGGAAAATTCAATCGGAAAGTCCCTAATCACATGGCAAAATCAAATGACAAAACACATCAAACGAATGGACAACAACTGTCATTATTATTCCTGACTTGGTACAGGCATTTTCAAATGTAGAAAATGGTGGATTGAACCTGGTTTTATAGCGCTAAACCTCTCGATTACACGACAGTCGCATCAATGTCGACTTCGTCGGCTTCCTCGACATCGGTTTATGGATACAGCCTTTGACGAAAGTCGCAAAATTCGAGAAATGGGGATTATAAAAATACGGTTGCCGCGACGGTGTTAACAACTTGTATATATATATATATATATATATAAACAATGTGTATTGTCGGAAAATATAAACATTTATTTGTACTAGCTTTGGAAACAGGACGAACAAGTACAAATACAATCTTATATTTCCAGCAATTAAAATATACTGTTTTTAAACTGCAATTTACACCTGGCAAAAGAAAGGTTAAGTTATTAAAATCCCCAAATTTGTCTCTGATTTTTTAAAGAAATCCACTTACTTTAAACACGCACTGCTAAGAGGACCAAAAATAAACTGTTACGCACAATGAAATAATCACCTTACTGCTTCTCAACATTGAATTATTTTCCCGTGTCACTGTGTATCCATTATAATTTTAAATAGTTGGCTGATTGCAGGAAAAAAAAGCTATTTTTCAGAGATAAGCAGAACTAAAAAAAAAGCAACCACAAAACAAAAACGATACAAGTCGCCGGCCATGACCAGTATGGGGGCACATTTATTACCCGTTGGAATACCTACTTTTTGTTGCGGACCTGTATATAAAGGTCAGGATTATACAGTGCAAATACAATAAAAGGGTATGACAGTAGTGGATATTTGGACAGGATTTTTCTTCCGCTAATTGAAAAACATTATCTCGAGTGAACGCGGCTGATATTTAAAAAAATAATTGACAAACATCATTGCGCCAATTACGTGACGGCGACTATAGTAAACTGTTTAAGATAGCCAAAGAAACCAATTAAGACAAAAAAAGTAGCAAGAAACAAATGTATATTTCAGAACAATTTAATGCCAAGATATCCGACTGCTGCAGGATTTACTTTGAACCACTCCTACTTCATCACAGACTGGGGAGTGTCAGGAGATGGGTTCCTACAGATGTCTCGCTTTGTAAAGAGATTAGATCCTCGATTATTGAATTATAAAAACATAGTTATTCCCAGCAGAATAGATGATATAACTACTCATAACCTGGAAGAAAAACTGGGATATAGAAGGTATCAGTTTATTCTGGGGATACGGAAGGTACAAATGTACGTTTATGTGCGGGATACACAAGGATAGGTTTATTTTCGGATTTATTCTGGGGATACACCAGGTATAGTTTTATTCTTGGAATAAACAAGCCTTAGGTAGTTTTATTTTGGGCTACACAAGATACATGTACATTTATTCCACAGTCACTTTTCTCAGAATTTGTTTTCCTATGAACATTTGTACCTTACTATAACATAACGTTATATTAAGGTTACAGGAAAAAAACTTCAGAGACGAGTGCCTGCGATTTATTCGCGGCATACACAGCGTAGTTTTATTCTGAGGATACATATAGTAGGTTTATTCTCAGTCTGATTAAAACCAGCCCCCACTATCCACTTGCGTTTATAAGGTAAGTTTATTCTAGGAATACACCAGAATGTTTTTTGTTTCTATGGATACACAAGGTGAATTTACTTTTGGGATATTAATTGAAGGTTTGTTCAGGGGCTACACAAAGTAGTTTTATTCTAGGGGTGTGTTTATTGTCGGAATACACAAGATAATATGTGTACTCTCGGGATACACACATGGTAGGTTTATTCTGGGGAAGCCATGGTAGGTTTGTTGTGGGAAGGCACATGGTAGATTTGTTCTAGGGATACACATGGTAGGTTTGTTCTTGGGATACACATGGTAGGTTTGTTCTTGCATGGGATACACATAGTAGGTTTGTTCTAGGGAAACACATGGTAGGTTTATTATGGGGATACACATTGTAGGTTTGTTCTGGGAATTTTCATGTAAGGTTTATTCTGGAAATACAAATTATAGGTTTCTTCAGGGGATACACTTAGTAGGTTTTTTTATGAATCACAAGGTACTAGGTTTGTTCTTTGGATACTCAAAGTATGCTTGTTCATGGGATACACATGGTAGGTTTATTATAGGCAAAAACACATGGTAGGTTAACACTGGGGACATACAAGTAATTAATGTTCATTCTGGGGATACACATGGTAGGTTTATTCTGGAAATACACATTGCATGTTTATTCCTGGGATACACATGATGGCTTTTTCTGAGGATAAACAAAGTAGGTTTGTTCTTGGGATACACACAGTAGGTTTGTTCTCGGGATACACATGGTAGTTTTATTCTATAGATACACATGGTAGTTTTATTCTATGGATACACATGGTAGGTTTGTTCTTGGGATACACAAAGTAGGTTTGTTCTCGGGAAACACATTGTTGTTTTATTCTAGGGATACACATGGTAGGATTGTTCTGGGAATGCACATGGGAAGTTTATTCTGGGAATACACAAGGAATGTTTATTCTGGGGATACACATTGTGTTTATTCTTGGGATACGCATGATGGTTTTTTATGAGGATACACAAAGTAGGTTTGTTCTTGGGATACCCACAGTAGGTTTGTTCTTGGGATACATTTGGTAGGTTTGTTCTAAGGAAACACATGGTTGGTTTATTATGGGGATACACATTGTAGGTTTGTTCTTTGGATACACAAAGTATGCTTGTTCATGGGATACACATGGTAGGTTTATTCTAGGGATACACATGGTAAGTTTGTTCTGGGGATACACAAGGAATTAATGTTCATTCTGGGGATACACGTGGTAGGTTTATTCTGGAAATACACATTGTATGTTTATTCTTGGGATACACATGATGGTTTTTTTATGAGGATACACAAAGTAGGTTTGTTCTTGGGATTCACAAAGTAGGTTTGTTCTCGGGATACACATGGTAGTTTTATTCTATAGATACACATGGTAGTTTTATTCTATGGATACACATGGTAGGTTTGTTCTTGGGATACACAAAGTAGGTTTGTTCTCGGGAAACACATTGTTGTTTTATTCTAGGGATACACATGGTAGGATTGTTCTGGGAATGCACATGGGAAGTTTATTCTGGGAATACACAAGGAATGTTTATTCTGGGGATACACATTGTGTTTATTCTTGGGATACGCATGATGGTTTTTTATGAGGATACACAAAGTAGGTTTGTTCTTGGGATACCCACAGTAGGTTTGTTCTTGGGATACATTTGGTAGGTTTGTTCTAAGGAAACACATGGTTGGTTTATTATGGGGATACACATTGTAGGTTTGTTCTGGACATTTTCATGGACGGTTTATTCTGGAAATTCTAGTTTCTTCAGGGGATACACTAAGTAATTTTTTTAAGGATACAGGTAGATTTGTTCTTTGGATACACAAAGTATGCTTGTTCATGGGATACACATGGTAGGTTTATTCTAGGGATACACATGGTAAGTTTGTTCTGGGGATACACAAGGAATTAATGTTCATTCTGGGGATACACGTGGTAGGTTTATTCTGGAAATACACATTGTATGTTTATTCTTGGGATACACATAATGGTTTTTTTATGAGGATACACAAAGTAGGTTTGTTCTTGGGATACACAAAGTAGGTTTGTTCTCGGGATACACATGGCAGGTTAGTTCTGGGGATGCACATGGAAGGTTCATTCTGTGAATACACATAATTTGTAGTTTTATTTTTGGGGTACATATGGTAGGCTTGTTCTTGGGATACACACAGTATGTTGGTTCTCGGGATACACATGGTAGTTTGATTCTAGAGATACGCATGGTAGGTTTGTTCTGGGAATGCACATGGAAAGTTTATCCTGGGAATACACATTGTAGTTTTATTTTAGGGGTACATATGGTAGGTTTGTTCTTGGGATGCACAAAGTAGGTTTGTTCTCGGGGAAACACATGGTAGGTTTATTCTAGGGATACTCAAGGTTGGTTAATTATGGGGATACGCATGGTAGGTTTATTGATGGGATATGTTTTTTTAGGTAAAAATGGAATCAGGTAGTTGAATCCAACAAGTCTGATGCTTTCCCTGCTACTATTTACTTTTCTAACCAAACGCCATAGAATTTTTTCGAATCTGACCCGGTGAGCTATTCTCACTACTTTCGAAGTACTTCCGTCCGTCGTCGTTCGTTAACTTTTACAAAAAAAGAAGTATCTCCGAAGATACCACCTGCCAACCAATATGGATAAAATTAGACATAAGGGGGAAATGCAATATTTGTCTATTATCTTGAAAGCCACTATAGATAAAGATAATTCGACAGAAAGAAATGTTTATAATGTTGAGATCGAGCTAAGTATTTACCATTAATTTTTTCAAAAAGCACGAACGACTTCGAGTTGTATAGATTCTGAAGTAATTGCTACTTTTACGAATTTCTGAAAGTTTTGCCTATAATCTTGATAAATATCAAGATAGACAGAAGTATTTTAAATAGCAAACATGATTAGTGAGACAACATATGTCTTTCACCCGAATTGTTTCTTAGATGTACAGCGAACAGAAGTGAATGATACCGAAGTGACATTCAAACTCGAAAAGAAAAAAATGAAAACGCCATGGCGAAAAAAAAAAGACCAATAGATAAAGTACAGAATTACAAACACAACTTGGAAAACAAAAGACTTAACAATAACTTCTCGTTAATTTGATATCTATATATATATATAAAAGAAGATGTGATATGATTGCCAATGAGACAACTCTCCACAAGAGACCAAAATGAAACAGAAATTAACAACTATAGGTCACCGTACGGCCTTCAACAATGAGCAAAGTCGATTCCGCATAGTCAGCTATAAAAAGCCCCGAAATGACAATGTAAAACAATTTACGAGAAGACTAACTGCCTTATTTACTATACTATATATAAAAATATTAATTTTCGCGAACCATTTAGGTCACGGAAATTCCAAAATATGGCATCAGTAAGGAGAGTTGTGCAAATAATGAGAATACACAGAACTCCCATCCAAATTATCTTTAGCTAAAAGTATTCATCATTTTCTATTTTATATGTACTAACAACATTCCATTTTTCTATAATTTCGATTGAAATATTCCAAAATCTGAGTTAAAATCGATCGAATGCCCAAAATAAACATTGTCTGATTGGTTGAAGTACTGTGGCGTCGATGATTAGCATAATAAGCCTCGATGTAAAGCACACGCTTCACATGAATAAGGAGAGTTTTACAAATAATGTGAATACACAGATCCTCCATCCTATTTATATTTTGCTGGAAATGTTGCAGTTTTCATCATTTCTGTTTTGATTCTGCTCACAACATTCCATTTTTTCTATAATTCCGATTTAAATATGTGGAACCCGCAATAAAAATAGATGGCCTCAATGATCTAATAGCAACGCAAAAAAATCCGTTATCCTTAGTTCTACGATGTTACATTAGCCTGGGATCCGGCCCAATCTAGCTGCGCGTCGTAAGGTCAAGATTAGCCAGGATCCCAGTCTAAATTAATGTTACATAAACCAACCAAATCACACATATACAGAACTTTGCGCTCAAATGTAATTCTTGGTGAAGTATACGGGTAACTTCGTTTACGGAAATTTATACACACTTTATAATTAACATATTACCTGGCTTTTACATATTCACGTTTTTTTATGCTGAACTGTAGTCGAATTCAATTCTATACATTTTTTTTACATGAAGCAATAGGAGTAAGAATATTTATTTAACCAGCATCACAATGAACAAAATTATTTACCGGTATTTTTGTGAAATTTCAGTTCGATAGGTTATCAATTAGAGAAATTTTGGTAAGTATTACTTATTTATGTTAAGGTTCTACTGATGTGCTTCTCTAGACCTGTTTGACGGTCCGTTTTATCCCATTTATCTCAATACTATGTCCGATGACAGGAATGTCAACTCGACCTATTCGTGTCGAAATGAAAAATCCAATCTGTTTGATGAAATAATTTCTTCTTCAACGGTTCATGCATTATTTTTGTATAATTTGATAACCAATCACATTCACGTTGCATGTTTGCATGAAAATGGTTATGTACATGTATTAGTGAATTGTAAGGGCGATGCAGCATGCGAGGTCAGTGCGCGATCACGTGACATTATTATTTGTAAACAAACATGCTCCCCGTGTAACACGTGTCTGAATTATCCTTTCAAAGTGTTATGACTCTTTCAATCACTATTTTATGATATTTTTGTTTTTGTTTTTAGGTTTGCATATCAGTAGTCCAAGTGAATTGTAGAAATAGTTCCGAGTTTTTTTTTTTTTTTTTTTTGATAGCCTATAGAATTAGAAGGTAAGTCTACATAAGTTATATTTACATGTAACTAAAGTCTAAAAAGATGACTCCACTTTCCCTCTATATATTAAAACCCGCTTACCAATTTAAAAAGCATTTGCTCCCCTTGAACGCTAATTTGTCATTTTCCTTAAATTTGCTCAAAAGTCATACTTATAGTCCATTTACATTACTAAGATGTCAAAGAACAAATGTATGAAATATTTAATCGCCGAAAATCTCTAAAGACAAGTAGTTGAGATTTCCCAAATTGCAAAAGTCGTAGGAATATTGTTTGTCGTCAATACGTAGTCAACTACGTATCTATATGTCAGTAGTCTATTATATATAATGTGAATACACAGAACCCCCATCCAATTACGGTTATTTTTGGAAAACAAATAGTGTGATTTGTCAAATTCAGCTGATTTTTTAATCGTCTGGAAAAAAGTGTACATTTTATGAGGGGGGATAATCCCGAGCTTAAAAACACCCGATCCCGGAGTCCCGATAAAGGTCCTATCCCCCCTCTTTTATGGTCATGTCTAAGAATTACTGTTTAATCTTCATTTGGCAAGAATACTTCAATAAGATACCCCCATTTCTACCCTCATACATGTATATGGACAGATCATATGTTATCCTATGTCATTTGAAATTGTGACGCCAGAAAGCATTCCCCCCCCCCCCCCCCATTCGATAGCTGATAATTGATTTTCTGTCAAAATCTTAATGAGGTCAAGGTGAATTCCGAGTATTGTCTGATAAGTTAAAGTCCGAGAAACTCGAAAAAAGTAAATAAACAAGGAGGAAAATAAATCTTTCTATATATTTCTTTCGCCAAATTCTTCAGCAAATGACGAATTTTTACCGCCACAAGTATTATTTTTTCGCAAATTGGGAAAATGGCGACCGCCAGCGGAAACCCTGTGTGAGGACACCCTATCAAGCTTGCGCTCGTGTTGTGTTAAAACATTTTTAGTATGCTGAAAAATACCAACAATAGAAAAATAAACAAATAATCGATATTGTAAAATATCATTGGTTGAAGAGCCAATGATTTACATACATGTACATAAATATAACAACCATAAAATACAACTTATTTGATTTACACCACAACTGTTGGAAAAAACCTTTATGTCTATCATGTACATGTTTATAACTTATCTCATTCTAGTCCATTCAACTGACAGAATCAGTGTAAATTTCATGAATTCTTTAATATCATGTACATGTATAATCATGGACTATTCTTTTATATAGCAATATCTGTTAGCCATTTAGAGGTCTTTTGCATTTAAAGTTCAGTTTAAGTGGGCTTATTTTGTGAAAACGAAGTCAATTTCCAGATCATAGTTTACATTTTCTTTATATTTTGCTGTGTCAAAAAAACCTCAATATCAAGGACAATATATAGACCCAAAAACCGTCTATCACATTCTACACATTAGATTTTAGCAGGAAAGACTGTGATTGGAGTATTTAACCATTGCAACTTTTTAATTTGATCTCCTCCACTAATTGAAGTAGAATATTTAATGAAGGTGTGTCCACAATTTAGAATATGTTTATATATGTATAGAAATGATGTTGAGCCTGTTTTATCAATTGAAAAGGTTACATTTTCCCCTTATTTCAAAATCTAAGCTTGAACCTCTGCGGTCTTACAAAGTTGCCCCCTGCCGGGAATCTGGTTGTAACATGAACAACAATCAAAGATCAACCCACACTAAACTGAATGTAATTGAAAGACATCTAGAGGTTGATATCAGAGGCAGATTTAGGGGGGGGGGGTCCTGCTTTTTGAGAAAAAATTCGGTTGCTTATATAGGGAATTACTGAATCATGACGAGCCCCCTCTTAGGTCAGTCAGTGGGCCCCCACTTAAGAAAATTTCTGGATCCGCCACTGGATATACAGTATCTAACAGGAGATGAAAAAGGGAACAATATGGTGAATTTTAGAGATTTATATTATTTCATGTACATGCATTTGAAATATATCAGATATATTGTTCGATTTTTTTTAGTTCTAAGTTCCAAGGTGACCTAGCTTCCATTTCAGAAATTGGATTTAAATGCTAGTCTATCAGAAGGATTTTTCCTTTTAATTGGTTGTAGATATGGAATCTTATTTTACCATGAAGTCAGATTTGAAAATGACTCTGGGAATGAAGATGTTGTAAAGACTGAATGTCAGTTTTAGTCTCATATACAAACATGTATGTACTTTATAATTTTAGTCTTGCATGTATATAATTATGTGTACAATACATATATCACTGATTCAGTGGCAATGGTAAATAGACACTGACAAGTCTTAGATCTATAATATTTTATAGTTTTGAATGTTTTGTCCATTGACTAAAACTAGGTGGAGGTTTGTGTGTTCTTATTTCCAACAGAGGTACACTCAACATATATCAATATGTGCATTAAGTAAATTGATAGTTGCTAGATACGGAATGATTATACAACAAGAAAGTTTTAACCTGTGTATATATACTTAAAATATGTTAAAAAAAATCATGTCTTTTTCAGGACTTCCGAATCCAACCATCATTGACCATGTAGTATGGAATGTTGTTGAGATATGGTTTTGGTCAATGGATGTTAATGAAGGACCTGTAGTACAAAGTATATCACTGGATTTAGCTCTTTGTCTAAGTGTATTATTAAAGTACTTTGCTTTGAGCTCAGTTCATTGTTATGCAATTCATTCTTTGTGAAATAAAGATTTGACAGAAAACTCTCATGTACAAGGATTTGTCAAAGTAGTACCACCTCTATTTACAATGTAAGTATTAGGGAGATAAAAGCATTCTATTTTGATTTGAACCAAACATATTTATATTAAAAAAAAGAACAAATTTACCCGAGAATGCTACTCCCACTATATTTGTACTAGCAATATGATGCTAGGTTGTTTTAATACATCTGTAGACTACTGCCTACTTATGACTCTGTCCTGAGTGTATATGGTCCTTCAACTATGTGGGGGAAAAATATAAGGCCTATCTAGGCTTATCAATTTCTAAAACTATATTTCATTGTACATATTTGAAATTTTTATATAATTTTGTGGGTTATTGGGCAAACAGTCGAGGAATTTAGGGCCAAAAACAAACATTTTTTGTAGATTCAAGACAATAAATTGGAGTTATCTTTCTTTGTCCAGAATGGTTGTTGAATTAATATTACCTAAAACCATTGCTTTATGAAATCTTCTTTGAAAATTGGAGTTATCTTTCTCTGTCCAGAATAGTAGTTGAATCGACTTAAAATAATGCTATATATACAATATACAATGCAAAATTCACTTTACTACCAACTGATAAATTTAAGCAGTCTTTAATAGCCATTCAGTGATTACAAGCACTTTGATTATCATTCTAGGGTTATCCCCTTTCACAAATGGAAAAATTTCTCAAGTTTGTCTCAACTAAATTTAGTGAAATGTGTATACAATGCTTACATGTATTACCGGTACCTCTAAACTCGGTTTAAGTTCAATTTTTAGCAGCTTCACTTTTACAGTTCTTGATTTATGTACCTTTATAATGTTATATGCTAGCGGAGGCATCATCACCATGACTGTAAGACATTTACACTTTAATACTTTATGATGTATTGAAATGAGTAGTTGAATAATTACTGTTGCAAACTCCATTAAAAATTTGATTTGAGATCATTTTTATACAACCGCAAAAATTGAAAACTTTTTGGTTGTACATTGGTATCACGTTGGCATCATCGTCTTCATCCAAAGACATTCGGTTTTCGCACTCTAACTTCAGTAAAAGTAAAATAGAAATATATGAAATTTAGACACAAGATAACTTAAGTATTAGTAAACAGAAATCTACGATATTTTAACATAAGGTCTATGGCCACATAAGGAGGGTTGGGATAGATTTTGGTAATTTTAGTTCCAACATTGTAGGATTTAGGGGTCAAAAACAGGCCCCAAATAAGCATTTTTCTTGGTTTTTGAACAATAACTTTAGTATAAGTTAATAGAAATCTATAAAGGTTTATGACCACAAAAGGAAGGTTTGGATTAATTTTGGAGTTTTGGTCCCAAGGAATAAGGGGCCAAAATTAAACTTTGTTTGATTTCATCAAAAAAATGAATTACGGAATTGTGCTTCTTTGATGTGCCAAATCTAACCATGTCCAAATTCTTAATTTTAGGTCCTGTTTTCTAATTGGTCTACATTAAAGTCCAAAGGGTCCAAAATTAAAATAAGCTTGATTTTAATAAAAATTGAATTCTTGGGGTTCTTTGATATGGTGAGTCTGAACATGTACTTAGATTTTTGATTATGGGCCCAGTTTTCAAGTTGGTCCAAATCGGGGTCAAAAATTATTATACTAAGTATTGTGCAATAGCAAGAAATTTTCAATTGCGCAGTATTCTGCAATGCGCAGTATTGTTCAATAGCAAGAAATGTTCAATTGCACAGTATTGCACACTAGCAAGAAATCTCCAATTGCACAGTATTGTGCAATAGCAAGATATTCAATTGCACAGTATTGCACAATAGCAAGAAATATCTAATTGCACAATATTGTGCAATAGCAAGAAATTTTCAATTGCACAGTATTGCCAATAGCCAGAAATATTCAATTGCACAGGATTGTCCCGTTTCCAAATTGGTCTACATTAAGGCAGCAACCATTTGATTTTCTGGGGGGGGCTATGGTTTTTTTTTCTCTGTACAAACTTTTTTTTTCGCCTGCGGCGAAAAACAATCTATTTTTTTCGCGACAAGTCGAAAACAATTTTTTTCTTTCAATTTTAGCATTACATATAGTGGCAGCTGAGGGTGAAACAAACAATTTTTTTTTCTCAGAATCAAAGACAAATTATTTTTTTCTCCAAAAACTGGAAACAAACTTTTTTTTCCAAAAAAAACCATAGCCCCCCCCAGAAAATCAAATGGTTGCTGCCTAAGATCCAAAGGGTCAAAAATTGAACTTTGTTTCATTTCAACAAAAATTGAATTCTTAGGATTCAAACGCATTGATCTCAGCAATTTCTTCACTGTCCTTCCCTCAATAACTGCATTAAACAGTTTCTAATCATTATTCATTCGAAACCATTTTAGTATACCAATGTCTCACACACAACATATTATAGTATACTGTTGTCTATCAGTCCATCATCCACACTTCAGACAATAACTAGAAAACACTTCCCCTTACTTTCAAGAAACTTTGTTGAAATGTTTATATCTATTGACATTAGCTCCACATCGATTTTATAAATTTTAGAATTTTCATTTCCATGTTATGAAGAGAGATTTTATCCTTAAAAAAGAGAGAATTTTCCAATTTTGAACAATAACACAAAAATGCATCCATCACCTTTAATTAAACTTTGGTGAATTGTTTACACTATTGACCTAAGGTCCCTTTTGATTGTAATAAATTTCAGATTATACATTTCTGTGTAATGAATTTTTATATATGCTAAAAAAAAGAAGGGATTTTATAGTTTTTGGACACCTATAATTGCAGGAGTTTCTGGCTACATTGAAAACCCATTGGAGGCCTTCAGCTGTTGTCTACTCTATGGTTGGGTTGTTGTCACTTTGACACTTCCTCATTTCCCATCTCAATTATTCACATAAACACTTCCACATCATTTTATAAAACTTGGGTGAATTGTCTATGTCTGTTCGTTGACTTCAGCTGCATTCCAAAATTTAAAACAAGATTAAGAACTACAGGTCCCCAAATAGCCTTCAACAATGACAAAAGCTCATACAGCACAGTCAGCTATAAAAGACCTTAAAATGACAAATATAAAACAAATGAAATGAGAAAACAAAATAGACTAATAATTATACAAAACAAAATAGTTCAACCTTTAAGCAAGCTTAAAAGGAATCAAGACATATCATGCGCTTACAGTGCAGCTATTTATTAACAAACTCCATATTCAAACACTCAAACAACTAATTCATAGAGAGGGGTGGAAGTTGAAGCCTCCTTTTTTTATCAGTCAATGCATTTGAATGAAGACATGTACACATCAACTCAATTTGTTAATACACATTTCCAGTCTAGCTTTCAATACATATGTAACGACCTTTAACCCCACTGACAATTTGCGTCTGTGTCCATACTTGTTATATATAAAAAATGAATATATTTCAGTTATGTAAGAGCTTTCATATTTGTAATTTCAGAGTCTATCTCAAAAGTCACGATATGGTTGTTCACCATTATAGAACGTGTCCTACTGTTGGATATTGGAAGGACTGTCTGAATTTTCCAAAATATAAAGATTCGAAAATGAACAGCATTAGACCGGAAATGGAGGCACGTGTTCTTCGAGTTTTAAAGAAACTTGGGCTCAAATAGCGAAATATGTTTTAAACATGCTACGTTATATAAAGTGATCCTATACGATCGCGATACTCATGATGATGTCGGACTGAAGTTTATCCAGAAGCTTCTATAAACAACACATAAAGGAAGAAATAAGAAAGTTCATGATTATCCTTCTTGGTTTGTTCACAAACGAACTTGTGAGTTCGGAAACGACATTGAAAAGAGAACAACGTTGAAAAATTATAAACAACCTTACATAAGATGTCTGTGTTCACAGATATATACAGAGCTAAACATTGGTATCAGTGTATTTATATTTGGCGATATCAAACAATAAATATTTACAAATGTATCCATAACACTTTTATTAAAGAAAAGTATTTGAAGATTTATGACATGAAGGCCACCCTTACCCTTTCTTAAGTATATACATATACTTTTTCACTTTTTTCCTTTTCACTGTTTTGGTCTTTTGGAAAATGTTGTTTGTACTGTATTTAGACCCCTCTATCTACCAAGAACTGTTTTTGCATGCACATGTATCAAAATTGCGGTTTTTATCCAACGTAAGCAAAGGTTTGAACGCTGTTTTGATTTGTTTATAAAAAGAAGATACACACAACCTTGATTGAATTTGGGCTGTCTAGACTATAATAGGTGATGACATCTTTTTTGTACCGACAACTCTAGTTTTCATATACACACGTAAAAACCAATTTTGCATTTTCGTGATATTGTCCTTTGTTATATTTACATTTTTAAACAATACTATTTCGAGATTATTGTGAACAATTTTAGGTTTATTTTGATGCACACTTTAATAATTTTAAATCTATTTATTTCAAGGAGCTTGATTGTTATATCGCTTTATACAGAGGTCGCAGAAAGCTAGACACGGGGCTTGCGATGTTAAGTTCGGACGCATGAAATGTAAAACGTGTTGATTTCGTTCAATCTTCAGAATTGTTTAAGGCCGTAATAAGGTAAAAAGGAAGGAATCGCAAATACATTAAAAAAAAATAGAACGGATCAGAGTATTTGGTTTAACTTCCAGTCGCAGATATTTCATACGTATTCAAGATGAAAACAAACACCTAATATGATACTTTTAAGAACGAGATACCTAGTGCAATTTCGACAGGAACATTCCGATTGTTATGCCATAGCATTGTGTGTAGTGTAATGCTTTAAATTGACTGGTGTACAACTAATGATATAAGAATGTACCAAAGGCGACCTTATGACCTCATGTATCCAGTTCGATGCTTTGAAAATTCAACTTATGAAATTTTATATATAAGAATGTACTTAGTGTAATGCACGGAGACTATTCATAATGTATTGCTACACGGGTGTACCTAGAGCTTAGTGCAATACGAATATAGCCTCTGCATAATGCAAATGCATTGCTTTCTAATTTATATAATATAAAAAAAATAAGGAGATGTGGTATGACTGCCAAGGAGACAACTACCCGCCGCTGGACAAATGAAGTCGATGTAAGCATTTACTATAAACAACCATACTGTTTTCAATAATTGAAGAAAAAACATAAAGTGTAGGCTAGAAAAGACTCCGAATGAAAAATGTAAAAATACCAAACGAGAAAACCAACGGCCTTATTTATAACAAAAATATTTACGAAAAACAAATACAATGTGGTGGAGTGACAGACATGAACCAAAGTGAATGACAACCAGTAAACCACAGTCTTCTCAATTCTTGTATAATCATGAACAGGTGAAAGCATAGAGCTGACCGCATGCGAGATCCTCATTGATAACCACTGAGGTAGCTAAACATCCCTTGCAGAAGTAGTAGTCTTAACTCATTTCACCTCTCATTCCACTAACATGACTATATATTAAGTCTCGCTTTTTGACTCCGTCAAGCGTGACAAAAATATGTCTATGAAAATTTTTGTTTGAAGCAACATTAAGTTTAAAAAGATATAATTTTCATTATTCAGTCTTTACAGTTTTTACAGTTAACATTTACATACAGTCTGGAATTACATTTTCTTAAGACATAAATAACTTAGTGAATGCAAAAATAAGGAGATGTGATTATAATTGTCAATGAGACCAAACAACATAGAAGTTAACTACTATAGGTTACCATATATATGGCCTCCAACAATGAGCAAAACCCATATTGCATTTTCAGCTTTTAAAGGCCCAAAAAGAAAAAAATCTAAAACAATTAAAGCAAGAACAGCCTGATTAATGAAAAAAACAAACAATGAAACAAATACAATTATGATATCCAGAAACCAAATTGAAGGCTGTTGACCTGGGACAGTCACATACTGATTAAACAAGTTGGCCGGCACCCAACCCTCTCTCTAACCTATGACTGCATTTTAACAGTAAAACATATGAACAAACTCTAAACATCAGTTGGTAAGGGCTGAACTGGTCAGATCGCAAAAACACAGTCAGGACGTGGCAGGGTATTTATACATCCCTACAACAAATAAGACACTAAGTACAGGTATAGGAGCAATTGCAGTAACTGGTAGCTAGTTAAAAGCCAATAATAACTTATACAAAATCCTGTGTCATTCAGCACATATCCAACATCAAAAAGATTGAGTGTAAAGATGTCGTTAATAGTCCGAGAAAAAACGTGACATTGTGTAATGCAAAAATACACGTATCGTCAGATTGAAGAACTGTCTTGCATGTGCATATATATGTTTATAACAATAATATTAGTTAGGTTTTAATTTACTGATAACACAATTCATATCTACAACAAAAATAATATTTAACCATATGCTCCGCAGGGCGCAGCTTTATACGACCGCAGAGGTCGTACCCTGAACAGTTGGGGCAAGTATGGACATAACATTTAAGCTTGATACAGCTCTGAATTTGGATTGTGATTAAATAGTTGACCCAACATAGGTTTCTGATGTACAGAATGAATGTGGTCTAAGAACTTAAACTTAAAAACTTAAAAATTTTAAATTGGACATTTACCTATTATGGTCCAAAATCCAAAATCTAAATACATGGTTCGATTCAGCATATCATAGAACCCCAAGAATTCAATTTTTGATGAAATCAAATAATGTTCAATTTTAGACCCTTTAGACCTCAATGTGGACCAATTTGGTAACCGGGTCCAAATATTAAAAATCTAAATACATGGTTAGATTCAGCATATTGAAGAACCCCATATATTCAATGTTTGTTGAAATCAAACATAGTTTAATTTTTTACCCTTTGGACCTTAATGTAGACCAATTTGAAAACGGGACATTACTGTGCAATTGAATATTTCTTGCTCTTGCGCAAAACTGTGCAATTGAAAATTTCTTGCCATTGCGAAATATTGTGCAATTAGATATTTCTTGCTATTGCACACTACTGTACATGCAATTGAAGATTTCTTGCTATTGCGCAATACTGTGCAATTGAAATTTACTTGCTATTGCACAATTTTGTGCAATTGAAGATTTCTTGCTATTGCGGAATACTGTGCAATTGAAAATTCTTGCTATTGCACAATACTTAATATAATAATTTGGACCCCGATTTGGACCAACTTGAAAACTGGGCCCATAATCAAAAATCTAAGTACATGTTTAGATTCAGCATATCAAAGAACCCCAAGAATTCAATTTTTGTTAAAATCAAGCTATTAGTAAGTTTAATTTTGGACCCTTTGGACCTTAATGTAGACCAATTTGAAAACAGGACCAAAAATTAAGAATCTGAATACACGAATAGATTTGGCATATCAAAGAACCCCAATAATTCATTGTTTGATGAAATCAAACAACGTTTAATTTTGGACCCTTATTCGTTGGGACTAAAACTCCCAAAATCAATCCAAACCTTCCTTTTGTGGTCATAAACCTTGTGTTAAACTTCATAGATTTCTATTAACTTATGCTAAAGTTATTGTGCAAAAACCAAGAAAAATGCTTATTTGGGACCTGTTTTTAGCCCCTAATTCCTAAACTGTAGGGACTAAAACTCCCAAAATCAATCCTAACCTTCCTTTTGTGTTCATAGACCTTATATTAAAATTTCAAAGATTTCTGTTTACTTATACTAAAGTTTTTGTGCGAAAACCAAGGAAAATGCATTATTTGGGCCCTTTTTGGCCCCTTATTCCTAAACTGTTGGGACCAAAACACCCAAAATCAATCCCAACCTTCCTTTTATGGTCATAAACCTTGTGTTTAAATTTCATACATTTCTATTTACTTGTTCGAAAATCAAATGTCTTCGGACGACGACGACGACGATGACGACGACGACGCCAACGTGATACCAATATACGACCAAAAAATGTTTGTGGTCGTATAAAAACGGTTCGATTATTAATCTTTTGCTTCTTTTTTTTATTGGATCAAAAAACAAAATGTATTGTTTTTTAACCAAGGACTTATATAGAAATACTATATAAAATCCTAATTGTCTGTTTTAGATACTTGTTTTATCTAAATACAGGATATTTTCAGCCAATATTGTTTTCCATCTCCCTTTAAAAACTAATCATTTCTAAATGATTTTGAATAAATTTTAAGGATAAACTCTCGTCTAGAAACATCACGGAAGCCTTCGACCAAGCTGTTGTTATTGAAGTATGGGTGGGGTTTATAGCGTATTTATAAGGCAAAAAATCTATGAAAAGTGCTACCAGACGTTGTTCGCAGTAAGGACGATTACAATAACTCTAGTGCAACGAGACTATATATTTTCTAGTAATTTAACCAAAATTATTAATTCAAGTCGACATATTTTGCTGCCATAATATATATTGCTCAAGAAAAGACGGTGAAACATCCGGGTTACAAGTAATAATGTTGTCCAAGTACACAAATGGCAATATGTCACAAATTTCTGTGGTAAGACATAAGACATAAAGCTTTATTTACAGTCGGTTTATGTAACATAATTACAGACAGTGATTAAAACCCGTACACCATGACTTTTGGACAAGACATTCGGACTATGAATAATATCCAAAGCCCAAGAATCGTGGAACATTGATACAAAATATATGACTGGAATAAAGAAATTGACACAAGCACGAACTTTTATGGCCGTTTATAATTGAGTACAAAAAGTTACTAATTATAGGCTTCTTAAATGAGCATTAGTCGCAGGAGATTGTTTACTGGGTCACTTAACAAGCCCCTGTGCACTAGCAGTCAAATTCATGTTCAATGATTTGACTCGAATTCCGATATTTTGATTAATAACAACGTAAAACATTTTTCAAAATCATAAAAAGTCTAAAATAAACAATTTACAGGGCACGAGCTCGATAATATGTAGTTTCGTTTTGTGTGCATCATTTTAGTATAGACGCTATCTCATTATATGTAACATCCATCAACATTGGTTTCCTTTGGCTGTTTTCTGGACTTTGATTGGGTTGTTGTCTCTTTGTCATATTCCCTATTTCCATGCTCAATTTTACATAGAGAATAATAATAGGTGCAGGCCAAATGAATATAAGCACTGCTTTGTTCTAAAGGTACACATTAAGTGTAGTCTATAAATGTTTAATATCACCATATGCTCATTTACATTCTGACAAGTCTCGGTGTCCCATACTTCCATGCTTTGATCTTCATCTATAAAAATGGTTGATAAATATCACTGGTGTGGTTTTCTTAATTGTTACGGTAAGACTTTTCACTAGTCTACTCTTTGGACTTTTTGAAATAACGTTTTTTTAACAGAACTATCTTGTCAATTTTACCGAGTTCAGCCATGTACAAAATGTACAACTGATTTCTATTTTGTTTCTTCTATTTTTGTGATTGTATGCATGTACCACTTTAATGTAAGGGAGGTCCTTCTCCTATATGTGTGATTCTTGTAAAAATGTTTTAATCCAACAGCATTATGTATGAGGGGGGGGGAACCTTTTTATGTTAACCTGTTTTGTTCCTTTTCAAGGTGTTGTTAACTGTTATCTGAGACATATTTAAGATGTTAACTGTTTTCAACCCACTTTGTTAACTGTTATCAGCATTTTTGCATTTGTTGTTAACTGTTTTTGCCAAAATCGAGGTGTTTTTTTTAACATGTTAACGATCCCCCTATTGCACCCCCCCCCCCCCCCTTCATGTTTGTCATTAGCTAATGAAAGCTAGGAACATGCAATTCAGTAGTTTCTGCCTGTTATTTTTTGTTTGTTTATCATTTTGTCATTTATTGTGCCGTTGGTCATTCCTTTTGAATTTTAGATATTTGGTTATGTCGGGCATGGCTAACTAACCGCTCCAGACCTGCTTCAGTGATTCCCTATATAATCGACCAACATTTTTCCACAAAAGGGTGGGTCTGGATCCGCCCATGACAATAACCTGCAGAATATATCCAACCTTCCAATTATGGAATCGAACCTTGTGCAGTAAATGTAACACTCAAGTTGTTGTCTGTGAACCAGAAAAAATAGTTGATAATCCCTAGTTATTAAACAGTACGGGCCATGACCCATATCCCCCTTTCTTCCCTCAAAAAAAAATATTCATAACTTGAAGTATGGAACCTTGTGATAAAATTTCATAGACATCCATACTGTTTTACATTGTACACCAATTATTGCCCTGAAACATGAAAAATGTCTTTTTCTCACAATTCTTAAACAGCTACAACAATAACCCTCAAAATAAATTCCAACTTCCTTATTAAGGTATAAAACCCATAACACAATCCCAACAATCCTTTAGTGGTATGGAACCTTGTGTTTAATTTTTAATAGAGATAACTGTAATGAAACTCAAGGATTTGTCTGCAAACCAAAATGTCTTCAGATGCATACATCACTATAGCATAAAATATTGTCTGGTCATAAAATTGCTGTTGTAAGAAAACCCATACTGCATGGTCTGCCATTAAAAGCCCTGATATGACCTAATATATGAAACAATTCAATGAGAAAACTAGCAGTCTAATTTTTAACAAAACAATTTACCAATAAAATGTTCCACAGGTACAGCATGATACGACTACAGAGGTCGAACTCTGAACAATTGGGGCCAGTATGAACACAACATTCAAGCTCGAAACAGCTCTGAATTTGGATTGTGATTAAATATTTTACACAGCATATGTTTCTGACACAGAATGAATGTGGTCCAATGAACTTAAAAAAAAATAATTTACCAAATATGGTCCAATATCAAAAATCTAAATACATGGATTGATTCCGCATATCCAAAGAATCCACAAAATTCAATTTTTGATGAAATCAAACAAAGTTAAATTTTGGACACCAATTTGGACCAACTTGAAAACTGGGCCCATAATCAAAGATCTATTTGAAAACGAGATCAAAAATTATAAATCTAAAAACAGTTTGATTCGGCATATCAAAGAACCCCAATAAATCGATTTTTGATGAAATCAAACAAAAAGTTTAATTTTGTACCCTTTTGACCTCAATGTGAACCAATTTGATAACAGGGTAGCATATCAATGTACCCCAAGAATTCATTTTTTGTTATTGGTAGACCAATTTGAAAACAGGACCCAATATTAAAAATTCTAAATACACGGTTAGATTTGGCATATCAAAGAACCTCAATAATTCAATTTTTGATGAAATCAAACAAAGTTTAATTTTGGACCCTTTGGACCTCATGTGGACCAATTTAAAGACGGGACCCAAATTCCAAAAACTTAATTCACGGTAAGATTTGGCATATCAAAAAAGAACGCCATATATACAATTTTTGTTAAAATCAAACAAAGTTTAATTTTGGACCCCAATTTGGACCAACTTGAATACTGGACCCATAATCAACAATCTAAATACATGTTTGCATTCAGCATATCAATGTACCCCAAGAATTCATTTTTTGTTAAAATCAAACTATTGGTAGACCAATTTGAAAACAGGACCCAATATTAACCAGATGCTCCGCATGGCACAGCTTTATACGACCGCAGAGGTTGAACCCTGAACAGTTGGGGCAAGCTAAGTATGGACACAACATTCAAGCTGAATTCAGCTCTAAATTTGGATTGTGATTAAATAGTTGACACAGCATAGGTTCCTGACACAGAATGAATGTGGTCTAATGAACTTAAAATATTTTTTTTGCCTTTGAGCAATTCACTATGCTGTTGTATATTAATCCTCTCAAAATAATGTTTGAAGAAATTTATCAGTTGGTAGTAAAAGTGAATATACATTGTATATTGTATAAAACAATGATTTAAGTTGATTCAACTACTATTCTGGACAAAGAAAGATAACTCCAATTGAAAATTTCTTGCTATTGCACAATATTGTGCAATTAGATATTTCTTGCTATTGGGCAATACTGTGCAATTGAAAATACTTGCTATTGCACAATTGAAGATTTCTTGCTATTGCGCAATACTGTGCAATTGAAAATTTCTTGCTATTGCACAATACTTAATATAATGATTTTGGATCTTGATTTGAATCAACTTGAAAACTGGGCCCATAATCAAAAATCTAAGTACATGTTTAGATTCAGCATATATCAAAAAAGCCCAAGAATTCAATTTTTGTTAAAATCAAACTTAGTTTAATTTTGGACCCTTTGGACTTTAATGTAGACCAATTTGAAACGGGACCAAAAATTAAGAATCTACATACACAGTTAGATTCAGCATATCAAAGAACCCCAATTATTCAATTTTTGATGAAATCAAACAAAGTTCAATTTTGGACCCTTTTGACCCCTTATTCCTAAACTGTTGGAACCTCAACTCCCAAAATCAATCCCAACCTTCCTTTTGTGGTCATAAACCTTGTGTTTAAATTTCATTGATTTCTATTTACTTATACTAAAGTTATTGTGCCAAGAATAATGCTTATTTGGGCCCTTTTTTGGCCCCTAATTCCTAAACTGTTGGAACCAAAACTCCCAAAATCAATCCCAACCTTTCTGTTGTGGTCATAAACCTTGTGTCAAAATTTCATAGATTTCTATTTACTTAAACTATAGTGCGCAAACCAAGAAAATGCTTATTTGGGCCCTTTTTGGCCCCTTATTCCTAAAATGTTGGGACCAAAACTCCCAAAATCAATCCCAACCTTCCTTTTGTGGTCATAAACCTTGTGTTAAAATTTCATAGATTTCTATTCACTTTTACTAAAGTTAGAGTGCGAAAACTAAAAGTATTCGGACGACGATGCCAACGTGATCGTATAAAAATCTAAATACACGGTTAGATTTGGCATATCAAAGAACCTCAATAATTCAATTTTTGATGAAATCAAACAAAGTTTAATTTTGGACCCTTTGGACCTCATGTGGACCAATTTAAAGACGGGACCCAAATTCCAAAAACTTAATTCATGGTAAGATTTGGCATATCAAAGAACCCCAATAATTCCATTTTTTATGAAATCAAACAAAAAGTTTAATTTTGGACCCTTTTAAAAACAGGACCAAAATTCCAAACACTTAATTCATGGTAAGATTTAGCATATTAGAGAACCCCAAGAATTCAAGAATAAAACACAATGCTGACAACGACAACGTGATACCAATATCAATAAATATACGACCAAATTTTTTTAAATTTTTGCGGTTGTATAAAATTTGATGATTGAAAATTTAATATATATAGATACTTGTCTATTGTTGTAGTCATCTTTTGCTTATTTTTGTAGTTGGGTTTCTGTCTCCTTGAAGTTTATCCCCCATCTCATGTTATTTGTTATGGTAGTATTTTTATGCTTGATGTAAGCTTTCATTCATAAACTGATGTGGCACTTGTATCTAGTGCATTCTTTATTAAAGTTCATACTGAAAGTTGATATATTAAATAGGTCAGATAAAAGAGAGTCAAATATACTAAAGGAACACTTAAATGCATAAGTCAATCGCTGAAAATGTGAAAAAAATGAACCAAGACAAATTAATAGAAACTTTTATATATAAAAATAATATATTATGGTAAATTTGTTTTTTTAAGATTTGTTATGATAAAACATAGATACACAAGTTAATTCACATGTTCTACAACAAGTTCTCCACCATATAAATAAATGTGTGGAATCTGCAGTTACACTGTTATCCTGTAATTATAGATCTCAATCTGACACCTTTCATATCAGTTCCATTTGTCGACTGCCCAATGGACTCGGACCATTTTGTGCTTGTTCTGGGTTTTTTTTAAGGGTTATAACTTTTTCTGATTAACTCAGTCCCAGCAATTTTTCCACCGATGGGTACATCCAATCATCATCGCTAAGATTTTTCAGCTTCTGTCGTAATTGTTTCAGTCTCTGCTCATGCATGTCGTCTGAAAAAAATACAGATTTTCTTTTATCCGATTAACAATATGTTTCATTGCTTGGTCTAAACTTAAGAAAATGTTAAGATGTCAATGAGACATATAGATTCCTACACTGAAACAAATGTATTACGATATTTCTCCACTGGAGACAGTCAAATTTTATTATTTAAAGCGAGAGGCTTGCCGAGCTTTTTAAATAATGAAAATCTGTTTCTATAATGATTTTTCTCCTTCTTTTTCAAAGATTTTTTAGAAACTTGTGTTCTTTAAATGCGACGTCATCAGGCATGGTCACCTTTTTTCATGATGTCACAATAGAACCAGATGCTCCGCAGGGCGTAGCTTTATACGACCGCAGAGGTTGAACCCTGAACGGTTGGGGCAAGTATGGACACAACATTCAAGCTGGATTCAGCTCTAAATTTGGATTGTGATTAAATAGTTGACACAGCATAGGTTTCTGACACAGAATGAATGTGTTCTAATGAACTTAAACTTTTTGTTTTCTCTTAGAGCAATTCACTATGCTGTTGAATATTAATCCTCTCAAAAAAATGTTTGAAGAAATTTTCTTTTTTATTTATGAAATTTCAAATGAGAAAAATTGAACCCAATTTTTTTAATCACATCCCCCTTTCCCTTATTCCAAAACTAATCTCAATTAAAATTTCTAATGGAGTTTGCAACAATAACTACTCATTTAAATACATCATAAAATATTAAGATGTAAAAAAACTGCTTGTTATCACTAAATGGTAAAGATTATTTTAATTTATCAGTTGGTAGTAAAAAGTGAATATAAAGATTTAAGTTGATTCTGGACAAAGAAAGATAACTCCAATTAAAAAAAATCTTGCTATTGCACAATATTTTGCAATTAGATATTTCTTGCTTACTATTCTGGACAAAGAAAGATAACTCTAATTAAAAAAATTTTTGCTATTTCACAATATTGTGCAATTAGATATTTCTTGCCATTGTGCAATACTGTGCAATTGAAAAGACTTGCTATTGCACAATACTTAATATAATAATTTTAGATCCTGATTTGGACCAACTTGAAAACTGGGCCCATAATAAAAAATCTAAGTACATTTGGACCCTTTGGACCTTACTGTAGACCAATTTGAAAACGGGACCAAAAGTTAAGAATCTACATACACAGTTAGATTCGGCATATCAAAGAACCCCAATTATTCAATTTTGATGAAATCAAACAAAGTTTAATTTTGGACCCTTTGGGCCCCTTATTCTGTTTGGACCAAAACTCCCAAAATCAATACCAACCTTCCTTTTATGGTCATAAACCTTGTGTTTAAATATCATAGATTTCTATTTACTTATACTAACGTTATGGTGCGAAAACCAAGAAAAATGCTTATTTGGGTCCCTTTTTGGCCCCTAATTCCTAAACTGTTGGGACCTAAACTCCCAAAATCAATACCAACCTTCCTTTTGTAGTCATTAACATTGTGTTTAAATTTCATTGATTTCTATTTACTTAAACTAAAGTTATTGTGCGAAAACCAAGAATAATGCTTATTTGGGCCCTTTTTTGGCCCCTAATTCCTAAACTGTTGAAACCAAAACTCCCAAAATCAATCCCAACCGTTCTTTTGTGGTCATAAACCTTGTGTCAAAATTTCATAGATTTCTATTAACTTAAACTAAAGTTATAGTGCGAAAACCAAGAAAATGCTTATTTGGGCCCTTTTTGGCCCCTAATTCCTAAAATGTTGGGACCAAAACTCCCAAAATCAATACCAACCTTCCTTTTGTGGTCATAAACCTTGTGTTAAAATTTCATAGATTTCCATTCACTTTTACTAAAGTTAGAGTGTGAAAACTAAAAGTATTCGGACGACGACGACGACGCAGACGCCAACGTGATAGCAATATACGACGAAATTTTTTTCAAATTTTGCGGTCGTATAAAAATTCAGCAGAAAACAAAAAATTTTGACTAATCATTTGCGGAGAACAGATATTTCAGCAGTGAGGAGAAATATTTTTCTGACACTGATCAAGAAATGTGAAAATAGCACAAAAATTAGAGACAGCTTCTTACAAGAGACTAATCACAAAATGATGAAGTTAACAACTACTATAAGTCACTGTACAAAATGTATGTACAGACCATAAAAAAATAGCTGACCCTATACAATGTACCAGGCCTCAAATAAAATATTGTTTGTCTCTCCAATCCCGACCGACCCTGCAAAAATGGTGCTTCTCAGAAAATTTTATTGTCAAAACTAAGTCAAATATTATTGTATTCATTTAAGATAATGTTCAAGCTTTTTGGAAAAATAAAATTATTTCCCTACCTACATGTACCTACCCTCACCTGGCTGGGCAGGGTTGAGATTGGGGAAACTAACAATATATTAATTTAGGCCCACATAGCAATCTATATGCAGTCAGAGATATAACTCTATACAGGGTTATTACAGAAAATAACTTGCATGTGTTATTACAGATTTTCTTTCTAAAATTTTCTAAATCTGTAATAACGTATGTTTGTTATTTGTAAAATTATTTCATTTATAGTGGGCTCTAGGGAACTCTTGACACTTTGTGCAGAAACTAAATGCATAGCCTTGGTAACCAATTTCTTAATTAAATTAATACAATTTTTATTAACCATGGTAAATCAATGAGACAAGGCTATCAAGGGATAAACTTAGCTGTAATAACAAGGCTTAGTTATTAAAGGAATGTAACTTATTATATAAGACACTTGGGAATTACTGAGAACCTTGCGCAGAACCTCATTACATGCTCTGGTCATTATTTCTTACAATAAATTAAAATACATTGTAATTAAGCATGATCTATGTCTGAGCAAATCCTTTGAAGTGATATATTGAAGCTGTGTGCTGTGATAACACCCTTTAGTTATTACAGGCATATTTTTTCTGTGATAACATATAGGTGTATTATGCAAAATGGCAAACTATGAACTGTTATATCTTTCAATAGTAAGTATACATATAGACAAAAGTAATATCAATCATGTCAATAGAACTTTTACAAATTTTAACAATCTAATGATGTATATTGTCCCTTTGAAACATGTAACATACGTATGTTATCACAGTTCTTTGATTTTTTAGTCTACAATAACAAATGTATGTTATTTTCCTGTAATAACCCTATAGAGTTATATCCCTGACTGATATGAGGCGCTCACTAGACAAATATAAAACAAGGAGAAACATACAGAGTTAACTATTTACAAAACAATAATATGATACATGTATACAGCACCAAACAACATCATCAACAAGGCATGTTTCTCGTTTTTTATATAGATTAGACCGTTGGTTTTCCCGTTTGACACTAGTAATTTTGGGGCCCTTTATAGCTTGTTGTTCGGTGTGAGCCAAGGCTCCGTGTTGAAGCCTTCAACAAGTCAACCTCTGACATGTATGGTTGAAGGCCGTACATTGACCTATAATGGTTTACTTTAGTAAATTGTTATTTGGATGAAGACTTGTCCATTGTCTCATTGGCACTCATACCACAATGACATCTTCCTAAATGTATATCTAAGCTCTAAATCTTTCTTTGAGATCTTAATTTTAAATGAATAAAAAAATCTCTTTGCTCAACAAGAAAATCAACATGCACATGAATATAAGTTTTTTCAATATTATTTTGCTGAGAATACATCTCATACATTGATCATAATTAGTTAAGAAAAGTCAGATATTTTAATAAGAACATTTGTAATGAACTTTCAATGGTATTTTTGGATGCTTAGTAAAAACTATATATGTATATATACCTTTTTGCATTAATTTTCTACTCATTTCAATTTCATAATCTATCTGTAACCTATTCATTAAAGACAAGGCTGAACTGCTATCTGAAAATAAAAGGATATTAAATTAATGATCTATCATTTTTTTTTTTATATCCTACATCATAATTAATTACACTTAAATATTTCTTATTTATTTGTTTGGTTTTTGTTGTTAACAAATCATGCACATTGGGATAAGAAAATTAAAGTAACGGTCATATATGCATACACCTTTTCATCTTAATCATGTTAATAAAACCTACTAATGTACATGATGATGTGAATTCATTATTTTTACATCATTGTATACCCAATGGTCAAACAAAAAAGTTAAAACTGGTACACATGTTGCAAAATGATACTCCTGAACCTCCCCCTTTCATTTACCATGTATTCTGAACATTCTTGAATTTTTTATATCAACAATGTAAATAACATGTGCATGTATTAAAGTCTATATACATGTTCTTTTCCTGTATTGTATTTATAGGGAATCAGTTTCGTTCTTGCCCAATACACGTTTGCCCCCTAGGTCTGTTCGCAATCTACATTGTACATGTAAGCACCCTATTTTTGTACAAATACTAGTTGAAGTATTACATGACCTAAGATATTTTTTCATATGTTTATACACCCCAAAAAAATTCTCTTTTATTTTAAAATGGAAAAAATTATTTATACATATGGCAATACTCCTGGCAACCAAGAAAAAAATCATGAGTTAAAGTAGTCCAAATAATAATAACGTCTGGCAAGGCTATTTAGTCATTTAGAAGGAAGCCTAGAAAGGTGTCCAAGGAAAAATTAAAATAGCCTTGCCAGACGTTATAATTATTTGGACTAGAGGTCAAGGTACAAGACAAATCGACATCTCGACACCTATTTATAGTCAATCAAAACACACAAGTTCATTTCATATCCATTCAAATGTATCATACATGTGATAGGCAGATTCCAAAAAGAAATGAAAATTTCCGTCAAAAAGAACAAATTACGAAAAATAATAATAACTGTTATTTGAATGATAATGTGTGAATGTCTTATTAAATAGTAATGTTATATAAAGCAAGAAAACCAATTATTGGATATGATTGTTTCCATTAAAAGTAGAAATGATCGAAACAAGTTGAAAAATGTGAAATGTTTGACGGAAATTACTTCCCATTTTTTGACACAAGGTTCATGTGTTACAATGCTTTAAGTTGACACTGGTATAATGATTTTTATTAGTGTATTTTGATTATTCAAACATCCCTGTTTCCAAATCTTTTGTTTTTCTTTTGTTAAAAACATCTGTGATATATATTTTTTTCAATTTCAAATACCTTACTTATTAGATGTTCGTCTGTCAATAAATGTTATGATAGCAACAGGTTCATAAAATCTTGCCACATCATTGTAGGTACTTATATCAGCCTGTTAAAATTGTATTTCATAATGTACATTAAACATATACATTTTGGATCTTTCAATTTACTTTATTTAATCAATAGTTTTATCAATTCTGTTGCTAACATATTTTCTGTCAAACTTGTCATTTTATGTTAGCAACATTTGGATGTGCTACAAATAAGAGTTATCTGTCCTGGGTTGAAATCTTTTTAAATTTCAGGCAGCGGTATTTTGCAGGAGTTCTTAATATGACTTTCAACTAGGATAAGATCTCCAATGTTGGTTAAAAATCTCAAATATATATTGTCCGTCAAATTTATTTATGTTAGCACAATTTTATGATAGCAACAAGTCCGTCAATATATTATGTTAGCAACACTTTTTTTCCGTCAAATTTTATGTTATCAACAATAATGTCTGTCAAATGTTATGTTGGCAACAAAAAAGTCTGTCAAATATTATGTTAGCAACAAAAAAGTCTGTCAAATGTTATGTTAGCAACACAAAAGTCCGTCAAATATTATGTTAGCAACAAAAAAGTCCGTCAATTTTTATGTTAGCAACAACTTAATTTCTGTCAAATTTTATGTTAGAAATATTGTTCATGTCTGTCAAACTTATGTTAGCAACTCAAAGATAATCCTTTTTTTTAAGTTATTACTATTCCTTTTTTATTGGTGCAGATGTTCAGAAATGTTTAATTCCAATTTGCCTTTCATATTAAATCAAGTTATACATCCAAACTTTGATAATACTGAAAATATCAGGTTTTTTGTGTTGCTAACATAAAAAATTTCTGTCAAAATGTCTGTCAATTTTGTTATGATAGCAACATTTTTTAAAGGTGTTCTTTATTTAAAAAATATAATGTGCATAGGTCTATTTTTTGTCAAAAAGTGTTTACTTATATAAGTATAACATGTATTCCAAAACAGAACTTCATTGGTGTTGATTTTGTTAAACATAATTTTGGGAACTTTTCAACCTTCTTATTTGGAATCTGCCCATATACAGACAGTCAGAGCTCAGACACAAACAAGTCATTTTTGTTTTTACTTAAAGAAGTCATGTATTCATTAAAAAAATGTGTTTTCAATTTTAGACTTATCTAAGTCAATGCAAGTCAGAAAATGACAGACTTGTTTAGGTATATTTATGTTGATGAAAAAACTTAATTTTACTTGGTGGCCAAAGTACACCACCTATGACAGCAAAAACCTGTCTGAGAGTTCACAAAGACTTGATCTATCTATATTTAATTATCTAATTGACCATCCTTACTAAACACAGATGTTTTACCTCATTAAGTGTTGTTCCAGGTTCTCAAGTGGTTGAATTGTAAGGTTAATTAACATTATCTTCGATTTTATAGACTCTCATTCATATTTTTCTCTCGAAGACAAAGCATTGTACATGTCTTTTAATGTTGTCATTATTTGATTTGAATGCATGACCTTTTTATAAATATGCGTGGGTCTTGAAGTTAACCAATTTTGATAACTTATCGACTTGTAGGAGTCGATATTTGCAACTTTTTGATTCTGGTCAATTATTTCTTGCAAACAATATTTGACTTACCGGTATTATCGTTTTGCATTAAACACAGACCAACCAGATTTTTTAAGGTTTTACATTTTTTATGTTGTTTCTGTGTGCATTGTTTTTTACTCCTAAGGCAGCAACCATTTGATTTTCGGGGGGGGGGGGGGGGGGGGCTATGTTTTTTTTTGGAAAAAAAAGTTTGTTTCCAGTTTTTGGAGAAAAAAATAATTTAATTTGAATTCTGAAAAAAAAAAATTGTTTGTTACC
>NC_092352.1:63208889-63401618 GCF_963676685.1 Mytilus edulis
CCAAATGCGGTATTACCTACAAAGTTATCTGTATTCAAACAAAAGCGTTGATGGCATTTAAAAGCAAGTATTGCATCCCATTGACAAATTATTTTATTGACCCCATCACCTATCATTAACATTTCATAAAAACATTTTTATTAAACCAATTATGGACTTTATCAGGCAGGATACATAAAAATCACAAAACCTGATTTTCGTGGGTATGTATACTTGGCCTGCTTCCTTTTTTAAAAAGAATTTTGAAAAGTACAGTCTACAGTAAAAATGGTGACGTAGGTGGTATAACAATTGTTCTTTAAGATAAAAGGTTAAACTAATGCTGAGTTCACACGTAATTCGAATTCGATTCGCATGAACGAATTCGAATTAGTTTGATTCACATTCGAAACGTTTAAAACGTCCCGGACAAGTCTAATTCGAATTACAATTGCGCGTCAAATTCGCTAAACTGTCCACAAATGTGTATTTCTAATGCGAATTGGATAATTCGAATAAGCCAATTCGAATCAATTCGAATTAAAAAAGAAGAGTGAATGGACGCGATTAGCGAATTCGATCCGCATTCGATTCGAATTCAATTCGAATTAAATGTACGTGTGAACGAGGCATGATCTTGACATTGTAAATCAATCTCGCCTTTAAAGTCATAAGAAACCTCAAATTAAAAAAAAATAATGCATGTTTTTTTATAACTCAATGGATTATAAAACTTATGTACATGTACTTTTTTCTAAAGAAAATTCTTAAATTTATTCATATTTAGAAGAAGTTTACTTTATTTTAATTCCCCCGACATATTTTCCGTATGCAATGTGACCTCAGTGTCACCCATCTCTTTTAACAAAAATTGAATTCTAGGTGTTCTTTGATATGCTGAATCTAAACATGTATACTTAGATTTTTGATTATTGGCCCACTTTTTAAGTTGGTCCAAATTGCGGTCCAAAATAAAAATTTGTTTGATTTCAACAAAAATTGTATATATGGGGTTCTTTGATATATGCTTATTCTAACCATGTATTTAGATTTTTGATGTTTGGTCCCGGTTATCAGATTGGTTCACATTGAGGTCTAAAGGGTCCAAAATTGAACTTTATTTGATTTCATCAAAAATTGAATTCTTGAGGTTCTTTGATATGCTGAATCTAACCATGTATTTAGATTTTGGATATTGGACCATAATAGGTAATGTCCAATTTAAAATTTGAAGTTTTTAAGTTTAAGTAACAACATTCATTATGTGTCAGAAACCTGTGTTGTGTCAACTATTTAATCACAATCCAAATTCAGAGCTGTATCAAGCTTGAATGTTATGTCTATACTTGTCCCAATGTTCAGGGTTCGAACTCTGCGGTCGTATAAAGCTGCGCCCTGCCGAGCATCTGGTTTGCATCTTAGTTCCTAAACTGTTGGCACCATAAACCCTAAAACGATTCAAAACCTTCTACTTCTGGTATTAAACATTGGGGTACAATTTCAGAGCAATTGAAATACTTACAAACAAGTTTTTATCCTAAAAGTAGAAAAGTGTACGTTTCGGACCTCTAATTCCTAAACGGTTGGGACCATCATCCCCAAAATCAATCCCAAACTTCCTTTTGTGGTATTGAACCTTCTTATTGAATCTAAAAGATAACCATTCACTTAAACTAAAGTTATTGTCCGGAAACCAAATGTCTTCGGACGACGACAATATACCAATATACAATCGCAAAAATTTTACTGTGGTATAAAAAACAGCAAAGTGGAAAGGGATTAATATAAGTTGCCTCATCCACTATAAATTGGAATGTTTAAACTAAAACTCATATTCTTGTCCATTCTTGAAAAATTACAATAATAAATGCATGCAATAATTTCTGAATTTACAGTATTAGATACAATTCATGTAAACTCGTTGATCTAATTGTGTGTACCTTTATTTTGGCATTACAACAGGTCATGCTTAGACTGTTTATCTAATTATGAGAAGTGAACTGATTGATACTTAAGTCAGGTAGAATGTTAAAAGTTGAACTGTTGTTTGGGGATTTTTAATAGTTTTTTTTTAATTTTATATGACAAAATTGACAGTTACAGGCTTGCAAGTTTTAATTAAATCTCACATTTGTACCCTTATTTGTGATTCTCTTTTATGGGGGGGGGGGGGGGGGGGGGGCTAGGATGAAATTTGAAAAAAATTGGCAGGACAGGAGTTTTGAGTAAAAAAAAAAGCAGGATGAGACACTTGCAAAAAAAAAAGTCAGGACAACAATTTAGGTAAAAAAAAGTCAGGATAAACTAAAAAAAAAGAAGGCAGGACCGAACAGAGTGAAAAATAAAAAGGCAGGACAGAGATTACAGCTAAAAAAAAATGCAGGACAAAATTTTTCATCCTAGCCCCCCCATAAAAATCAAATGGTAGCTCCCTAAGTTTATTGAATATAATGCACATTTGTACCCATTGATGATCAAAGAATTTTTTGAATTTACAATCATTGGCTTTGGACTAGCTTTCATTAACTGGTGGTATTTTCAGTTTGTATTTAAGTTGGTGTAGAATCATTATAATTTGTTGAATACCAATTTTTCTTTGACTTCATTAGTTTAAACCAGGAGCTCTGCAGGGTGCAGCTTTATACGACCGCAGTGGTCGAACCCTGAACAGTTGGGGCAAATTTGGTCACAATTTTCAAGCTTGATACTGTCTGAATTTTGATTGTGATCAAATTTTTGACATAATATAGGTTTTTGTCACAATATAAATGAGGTAAAAAATTAAAAAAATCTATTGCACAATACTACATGCAATTGAAGATTTCTTCTTTAAACTTTTGAAAACAAGCAGTGTAAGGGAGGTAATCAAGTAATCAAACATATATATATGACAGTATTCTTTAAATTTTAATTGCATTACCTCCCTTACACTGCTTTTAAATTGTCTAAATTGTCCTTTAACCAGAAAAACCATTGTTTTTCCCCTTTTTTTGCCCCTAATTGCTTAATGATTTGAGCCATAACCCCCATAACCATCCCTTTGTAGTATGGAAACTTGTGGTATAATTTCAGGGAGATTTATACACTTAAACACAAGTTATTGACTGATTGAACTACAAAAATGCTTATTAGGACCCCTTTTTCTACCCCTCACTTTTTAGAACCCCCTCCTACCTTGGAGCAAAAACTCCAAAACGCAATTCCAGCCTTTCCTTTGCAGAAAGAAACCTTGTAGCATAATGTCAGATAGATCCATTCACTTAAACCCAAGTTGATGCCTGTAATCTAGAAAAAGGCTTCTTTTTGGCCCCTTATTCCTTAATGTTTAGGGATATTAACCCCAAACTCTTCAAAGCCTTCCCTTCCTTATATGGAACCTTGTGGTACAATGTCAGATAGATCCATACAGTTATACATAAGTTATTGTCCCGAAACTACAAAAATGCTTGTTTTTGGCCCTTAATTCCTAGACTGTTTGACATAACCTTTAAAATATTAAAATCTCAACCTTCTACTTTATGGTATGAACATTGTGGTACAATATCAGAGCAATTGAAATACTTATACACAACTTATTGTTCTGAAACTAGATAAATACTTGATTTGGGCCCAAAATTTCTAAACTGTTAGGACCATAACCACCAAAATCAATTCCCACCTTCCTTTTGTGGTTACAAACATTGTGTTAAAATTTTATTGATTTCTATTTACTTATACTAAAGTTATTATCTGGAAACCATCCGTCTTCAGACAACGCTGTTGACAACAACGCAGACTACGCCTACTTAATACCAATATAGGACCAAAAAATGTTTGCGGTCTTATAAAAAGGTTAAAACAACAATTTTTAAATGTTCAACCAATTACAAATTTTAAATAAGCTTATATGCAGACCTTCACAAAACTATGAAAAACAAATATCCATGAACATTTAACTTTTTCTCAAGCTACAACATTTTGATACATACAGAAAAAAATAAATCAACAGTAGCTGTATTTTGTGTCTTTTGCCAATCTTGATTTGTCTTATTAAAATGTTTTTTACAGTTTGTTTTGATATTTTACTGTCCTGCGTTAGGATTGGATTGAGCATTCACAAATGTTAAACCTCACCACATTTTTAATGTGCCTGTCATAAATCAGAAGCATATAAATCAGTGTTTGGTTTTGGTTCTGTGTGTGATATTGGTATTATGTTGTTTTGTCCAGTATTACTGGCTTTTATTAATTTTTAACATTTTGTCATGTCTGTCCTTTTGTAGCAGACCATTATAAAATGGGTTTTGTGTATGGATTACAGAAGTCCTTACAGTCCTCTGTTGTTACTTACATCCACACTATTAAGACATTGGTGGACAGATGTCTAACTGGCAATCATACCACATCTCCCTCTTTATTTTTATACTTTTCATCACATTAATCTCCTCATGTGAACCAGCATCAAAGATATATCAATAAATCAATCACAAAACAATTATGTCACTTTTGGACGAGTTGCTGACATACTTTATAATATAAAATTAGTTTAAGTTTTTCTCATGGTCCTTCATTCTTTTGATACTTATATTTTGGTATTTCACAAAGCCACACTTTTCCTCTATCTGTTTGCGAGATATTTACAACAAATCCTTATGTTCCTGACGTCTGGTTCAAAGTAGTCCAATGGTATTTGATCCTGACTGTCATAATTAGGTTATTGATTTATATTACTAGATAAAATTTTGTTTAATTTTTTAAACTATAAGGTGGCCTGTAGTTGTTTACATCGTGGTCCTTATGTCTTTTTAGCTCACCTGGTCCGAAGGGCCACGTGAGCTTTTCTCATCACTTGGCGTCCGTCGTCCATTGTCCGTCGTCGTCGTTAACTTTGTACATTTTGAACTACTTCTAGAGAACCACTGAATGGAATGAAACCAAACATGGCTTGAATGTTCCTTATGAGGTGCTGACTAAGTGTTATTACTTTGTAGCCTATCCATCATCCAAGATGGCCGTCAGTGGTGGACTTAGTTTAACATAGGACCCTATGGGAAATGCATACAAATGACTTCTTTTAGAGAACCACTGAATGGAATGAAACTAAACATGGCATGAATGTTCCTTCTGAGGTGCTGACCAAGTGTTGTTACTTTGTAGCAAATCCAACATTCAAGATGGCTGCCAGCAGGGGGACTTAGTTTAACATAGGACCCTATGGGAAATGCATACAAATGACTTCTTTTAGAGAACCAGTGAATGGAATAAAACAAAACATAGCATGAATGTTCCTTATGAGGTGCTGACCAAGTGTGTTGTTACTTTGTAGCCGATCCATCATCCAAGATGGCCACCAGTGGGGGACTTAGTTTAACATAGGACCCTATGGAAAAAGCATACAAGTTTTTTTCTTATAGAGAACCACTGAATGGAATGAAACCAAACATAGCATAAATGTTCCTTATGAGATGTTGACCAAGTGTTGTTACTTTGTAGCCCATCCATCATCCAAGATGGCCACCAGTGAGGGACTTAGTTTAACATAGGACCCTATGGGAAATGCATACAAAGTCTTCTTCTAAAGAACCACTGAATTGAATGAAATCAAACATAGCATGAATGTTCCCTTCCTTATGAGGTGCTTGCCAAGTGTTGTTACTTTTAGCCAAATTTTATATTTTTTTATATGATTTCAAAAACCCAAGTAAATCAGGTGAGCGATACAGGCTCTTGAGAGCCTCTAGTTTGTATAACTATCTCATTGGAAACTATACCACATCTTCTTATAAATATAATGATCTGTGTCACAGTTGTAACATAAATTATATTTTTTCTTTTGATGTTTTAATGAAATAATTCGCTTAAAAAGTGTGTTTATGGAAAATCATGGTATATTATATGCAAATTAATGTTGTACCATACTTTGCTAATTAAATATGCAACTCAACTAGAATCTAAAGGAAAGAAGGCGGAGCTCAGCTATGGTACAAAATATTCATGTTCATGTTATTCCATGGTTGAAGCTCCACCCTTTTTTAAAAGTTTTTGCCTCTGAAATATTTAGGAAACCGAAAAACGTAAAAGGTCAAAAGATTTTCATTTGTTTTCATTTATAACAAAAACAATCAATTATGTGTACCACACCTTAAGAACCTTTTTCAAACTATATAGGATTGTTATGAGTTGCCTTAATTTTGGAAAATTACGAAGGTTTCTTCTTTCAGTTCTGAAAAAAAAAAAAAAATTTAAAATGTAATACTACAATGTACTACCATTTCCTATACGAAAATTCAATTTAATTGCGAATAAAAAAGTGTATGTGTGTGTGTGTGTGTGTGTGTGTGTGTGTGTGTGTGGGGGGGGGGGGGTAAATAAAGAAAAAGAAATAAATATCGGCTACACAAATTTGTGTAAAAAACAGATACGCTCCCTAGATCTGCTACTGTTTAGTGTTTTGTCGTTAAAATTGTGTTTGAATAAATATTCTAACAATCCAATTAATAAAATAACGGAAGAAGCAGTTTGTACGAAACTTTGAATGTATAAACATGATAAATATGCAATTTAAATGAGATGATCGACCTGTAAAATCTGATTAATTTGTATGATACCTTGAAAACCAAGAAAGAAAAAAAAACAATTCTTACCGTCATTAGAATAATTATTTAATCCTTGTTGCAAAATCCGACATTTTTGTTCACTTTGATGATATAATGAAATTACCTGCGTATACGATCATACACGAGGCGCAAAACTAAAAAATCAGGAATATCCGACATTTTCTTTACTTTCTGCAAATTCTGGGGCTCTATTAAATTAATGGCATACAAGCAAGAGGCAACAAAAGTGACTTGCGCGAGCTTCTATTTTATTGGATAAAACTGTAATGTGATCAATTTCCAGTACAATGTAATAGTTCAAGGTCTTCAAGCTGTCAATCATTTTATTTATATTACAAATTTTATATACCATGTGTCTTACTCATTAACATATTTAACCCTTTAACCCCCAATCCCGCCTGTAGACGTGATGGCGACAACCATTATTTGATGGCCCGTATGACCCTCCATACTTTTTTTGAACTGCCCCAACTGAACTGTCATGATAGCAGGGACTTCAACCAAGCAGTTCATGGTCCATCAACTCTTCTCAGATGTCTGTTCATGAAAATTTGGCACTTTGAAAGCCGTTTAAGAGTTCAAAATCGGAAAAACATGAAAAGTAGCCAAAATCCTGTGGGGGTGGGCATCTTTTGATGGCCACTACGTAACTGGAAGTGACTGTTGGTAAAAACTATTATCATATATGCATGAATAGGTGGTATAGGAACACAACGTGGTATAATATGGCCAACAGCAATTTAGTCTGTAAAATCTAGGTCACCGTTTTGTCAAAAATCCATAAAAACGGACATTTAGGCAGACCTGACTTGACAATAATAATTCCCAAGCAAGACACTGAAGTCCAATATACTCCCAGCTAGCATGAATGGACTACTGTAACTATAGGGTAATACTTGAATGACAAAAAAACACAGTCTTGTCAGTGTTCACCTATCAAGGTCGTTTTGAAATAGACGACGGAAAATTACCATTTTCCACTGGGGGTGGGTTTAAACAAACTCATCCTTCGGATTTGTTTGTTTAAATATGTTTACTCGTAAGAACCATGGTATATATAGTACATAATAAATAAAAGACTTGTTTTACTGAGTTTTTTTTTCAAGTTGGTAACCTTACTACATAAATTTATGGCGGTCACTTAATATTTATTAGTAAGCTATTTTAATAAAATAACATGTTTTATCTATTGCATCTTAAGGTGTTTCAATGTTCATATGACATGTTATTTTTCATCAGGTTCAAGGACTGGGTAGTAAAAGGGGCATTAAATACTTGCATTATCCCAATTTAGCAGCCTTGTAAAGCATCATTATAGACAATGAAATGTTGGTGAAGGGTAAATTTTGTGAATATTGCCTTCTGGAAAAGTGAAAAATTAAGACAGATATTCAAATCTCAGCATTTTAGTTAGTCTTGAGTCTTGACTATCTTCAGTTATTCACAGACTTTTGATTACACCTTGGTTTTTCTATTCTTAATTATCAAAGCAAATAAATCATATCAGTGTAGCACAGAAATTTGTATACTTGTGGTGTATACAATTGACAGCAATAAATCTAAAACTAATAAAAATACACAGAAATATGATTTTTTTTTTATTTCTTATGAAAAAATATTGCCTGCCAATTAAATGGATTTTAATTTTTTTCAGAATGATTTAATGTAAGTTCAATCAAAGTATTGGTAAGTAAGTCATGAACAGCAAACTGTTTGCCAAAATTTTTCCATTAAACATTCAGTAATTATCATGTTCGTATAAATTACACTTTATTCCTATTCCTTTTCCAATGATGTCATGAGTCAGGTATTAGTGTTCCTTTTAAATACCATGTAACACCCTTGCCTTTATTGACACAATAATCCTGAAATACAAAAACATTATATGAACAAATTATCAAAATCTATTGCTTCTTACCAATTCATGCTTATTACAAATAATGAAAAAGTTTTTATTTTGTATCAATACAGACAGGTTACTTAAAAACATAATTATCCTATTTATGATAAACACAGGTTATTCAAAAACATCAGTTACCATAAATGTTTCTTAAGACTCTCATATCAATCCACAGACAATGGTCTCATATTGGAATCAGGGTTAATATCAAAACATTCAAAACAATAACATAATCTATAAGTCTTACATTTCCAGCAAAAAATTTTAAAACATAATCAAAGTGCTTGTAAGCACAGAGAGGTGAATATTGCTTTAATTTATCAGTGGGAAGTCAAATTAAATGTTACATTGAATAAAGCATTGATTTGGTTGATTCTAATACAATTCTGAACAAAGGAAGATAACTCAAAATTTTAAAGATTACAAACATATATTAGATTCCTGCACCTTTGCAAAAGTTATGTAATTTTCTTGACAAGTGTAACCTCATTTTTTAACTTGAATATCTAAAAGCCTGGAAATAATCATGTATTTGATATATAGAATTAATGATAATTGTGCTTTATTTTGTGCAACCTTGGAAGATTTAGATATCCAGTCAGTACCATAAATGGATTTTTTTTTTTCAGAATGTTTTATGTAAGTTTAATCAAAGCATTGGTAAGTCATGAACAAATACTAAATTCAACTTGAATACATACATTGTCATGCTTATCAACCCCCACTTCTTGTTCAAAGTATCAGAAAACAAGAGGCTCTCAAGAGCCTGAATCGCTCACCTTAATTTTTTTGGTTAAATCTCTCATCAATGATTATTTTGGCTTTTCAATTTATTTAAATGTTCTTTGAATCGTCCTATTTTCTTCAAAAGCAAAAAAAAAATCATTTTCTACTATGTTCTATTTTAGCCATAGGAGCTATGTTTCTGACATACAAGGAAATGAAATATAAAATTTATACTAGATACTCTGAAACTCATTTAGCCTAAGTTTGGCTGAAATTGATACAGCAGTTTCAAAGGAGAAGATTTTTTAAAGTAAGTCAACATGATGAACAAATTGTGAAAAAAGTCTTTAAAGGGCAATAACTCCTTAAGGGGTCAATTGACAATTTTGGTCAAATTGACTTATTTGTAGATCTTACTTTGCTTAACATTTTTGCTATTAACAGTTTATCTGTATCTATAATAATATTCAAGATAATAACCAAAAACTGCAAAATTTCTTTAAAATCATCAATTCAGGGGCATTATACCTGAAAAACCAGTTACCCAATTCGGCTGAAAATTTCAGGACAGGTAGACCTTGACCTAATAAATACTTTAACTTCTTGTCTTATTTGCTCTAAATGCTGGAGTTTTTGAGATATAAGCCAAAAACTGCATTTTACCCTGTGTTCTATTTTTAGCCATGACGGCCATGTTTTTTTACGAAATAAAAAATAAAGCACAAACTTTATTTTTTACACCCTACTGATCATTCAGTTGAAGTTTGGTTGAATTTGGTTTAGTAGTTTTAGAGGAGAAGATTTTTTAAAGTTAGCAAATGTGATGAACAAATTGTGAAAAATTGTCATTAAAGGACAATAACCCCTTAAGGGGTCAATTGACAATTTTGGTCATATAACTTATTTGTATATCTTACTTTGCTGATCATTTTTGCTGTTTACAGTTTATCTTTATCTATAATAATATTCAAGATAATGACCAAAAACTGCAAAATTTCCTTAAAATTACCAATTAAGTGGCAGCAACCCAACAATGGTTTGTTTGATTCATCTGAAAATTTCAGGGCTGATAGATCTTGACCTAATGAACATTTTTACCCCATGTCAGATTTGCTCTAAATGCTTTCGTTTTTGAGATATAAGCCAAAAACTGCATTTGACCCCTATGTTCTATTTTAAGTAACGGCGGCCATGTTTTTTGACGGATCAAAAATCGAAGCACACACTTTGTGCAGGATAATCTAAGAAACAATCATGCTAAGTTTCATCCAAATCCATTCAGTAGTTTTAGAGGAGAAGATTTTTTAAAGTTAGCAAATGTGATGAACAAATTGTAAAAAATTGTCATTAAAGGACAATAACCCCTTAAGGGGTCAATTGACAATTTTGGTCATATTAACTTATTTGTAGATCTTACTTTGCTGATCATTTTTGCTGTTTACAGTTTATCTTTATCTATAATAATATTCAAGATAATGACCAAAAACTGCAAAATTTCCTTAAAATTACCAATTAAGTGGCAGCAACCCAACAATGGTTTGTTTGATTCATCTGAAAATTTCAGGGCTGATAGATCTTGACCTAATGAACATTTTTACCCCATGTCAGAATTGCTCTAAAAGCTTTCGTTTTTGAGATATAAGCCAAAAACTGCATTTGACCCCTATGTTCTATTTTAAGTAATGGCGGCCATGTTTTTTGACGGATCAAAAATCGAAGCACACACTTTGTGCAAGATAATCTAAGGAACAATCATGCTAAGTTTCATTCAAATCCATTCAGTAGTTTCAGAGGAGAAGATGTTTGAAAAATTGTTAACGACGACAGACGACGATGACGACGACGGACGCCAAGTGATGAGAAAAGCTCACATGGCCTTTTAGGCCAGGTGAGCTAATAAAAAGTAGGTGTCTGTCTGAACCTTGGTGTTATAAGTTATGTAAACTACATTTTATTCACACAAGCAAAAGTTATCAATCTTGCACTAAAGCCTAACAATCACCTTTTTTTAGCTCACCTGGCCTAAAAGGCCATGTGAGCTTTTCTCATCACTTGGCGTCCGTCGTCGTCATCGTCGTCTGTCGTCGTTAACAATTTTTCAAACATCTTCTCCTCTGAAACTACTGAATGGATTTGAATGAAACTTAACATGATTGTTCCTTAGTATATCCTGCACAAAATGTGCGCTTCGATTTTTGATCCGTCAAAAAACATGGCCGCCGTTACTTAAAATAGAACATAGGGGTCAAATGCAGTTTTTGGCTTATATCTCAAAAACGAAAGCATTTAGAGCAAATCTGACATGGGGTAAAAATGTTCATTAGGTCAAGATCTATCAGCCCTGAAATTTTCAGATGAATCAAACAAACCATTGTTGGGTTGCTGCCACTTAATTGGTAATTTTAAGGAAATTTTGCAGTTTTTGGTCATTATCTTGAATATTATTATAGATAAAGATAAACTGTAAACAGCAAAAAAGATCAGCAAAGTAAAATCTACAAATAAGTTAATATGACCAAAATTGTCAATTGACCCCTTAAGGGGTTATTGTCCTTTAATGACAATTTTTCACAATTTGTTCATCATATTTGCTAACTTTAAAAAATCTTCTCCTCTGAAACTACTGAATGGATTTGGTTAAAACTTAGCATGATTGTTCCTTAGATTATCCTGCACAAAGTGTGTGCTTTGATTTTTGATCTGTCAAAAAACATGGCCGCCGTTACTTAAAATAGAACATAGGGGTCAAATGCAGTTTTTGGCTTATATCTCAAAAACGAAAGCATTTAGAGCAAATCTGACATGGGGTAAAAATGTTCATTAGGTCAAGATCTATCAGCCCTGAAATTTTCAGATGAATCAAACAAACCATTGTTGGGTTGCTGCCACTTAATTGGTAATTTTAAGGAAATTTTGCAGTTTTTGGTCATTATCTTGAATATTATTATAGATAAAGATAAACTGTAAACAGCAAAAAAGATCAGCAAAGTAAGATCTACAAATAAGTTAATATGACCAAAATTGTCAATTGACCCCTTAAGGGGTTATTGTCCTTTAATGACAATTTTTCACAATTTGTTCATCATATTTGCTAACTTTAAAAAATCTTCTCTTCTGAAACTACTGAATGGATTTGGTTAAAACTTAGCATGGTTGTTCCTTAGATTATCCTGCACAAAGTGTGTGCTTTGATTTTTGATCCGTCAAAAAACATGGCCGCTGTCATATGGTATTTTGAACCCCCTAAAAAGTTAACCCGGGGTCAAAATACATGCGGTAAAATGACCCCGGGGTCATTATACCGCATGGTATTTTGACCCCGGGGTCATTTTTCACATATGGTATTTTGAACCCCCCTGCGGTATATTGAACCCCCCTGTTTTTGAAAAATAGTATTGCAGATAATCTAATTTACAATTTATTGGCTATCATTTTTTTAAATTTGTGGTTTTAAGTAGGGGTTAAATATACCGCAGGGGGGTCAAAATACCATGGCTAAGCAAAATTTTCAAAATATCTTTTCCAGCATTTTTAACACATATAAACCACTTATTGGAGTATTATAACTATGTTAAGGAGTTAGAATAGCTTGAATTTTTGAAATTCTAGGTCTATAGTAGGGGGTTCAATATACCGCAGGGGGTCAAAATACCATGGCTAAGTAAAATTTTCAAAATATCTTTTCCAGTATATTAAATACATACAAACTACTTATTGGAGTAATATAACTATGTTAAGGATTTAGAATAGCTTGAATTTTTAAAATTCAAGGTCTATAGTAGGGGGTTCAATATACCGCAGGGGGTTCAAAATACCATGGCTAAGTAAAATTTTCAAAATATCTTTTCCAGAATATTAAATACATACAAACTACTTATTGGAGTATTACAACTATGTTAAGGAGTTAGAATAGCTTGAACTTTTGAAATTCAAGGTCTATAGTAGGGGGTTCAATATACCGCAGGGGTGTCAAAATACCATGGCTAAGTAAAATTTTCAAAATATCTTTTCCAGTATATTAAATACATACAAACTACTTATTGGAGTAATATAACTATGTGAAGGAGTTAGAATAGCTTCAATTTTTGAAATTCAAGGTCTATAGTAGGGGGTTCAATATACCGCAGGGGGGTCAAAATACCATGGCTAAGCAAAATTTTCAAAATATCTTTTCCAGCATTTTTAACACATATAAACCACTTATTGGAGTATTATAACTATGTTAAGGAGTTAGAATAGCTTGAATTTTTGAAATTCTAGGTCTATAGTAGGGGGTTCAATATACCGCAGGGGGTCAAAATACCATGGCTAAGTAAAATTTTCAAAATATCTTTTCCAGTATATTAAATACATACAAACTACTTATTGGAGTAATATAACTATGTTAAGGATTTAGAATAGCTTGAATTTTTAAAATTCAAGGTCTATAGTAGGGGGTTCAATATACCGCAGGGGGTTCAAAATACCATGGCTAAGTAAAATTTTCAAAATATCTTTTCCAGAATATTAAATACATACAAACTACTTATTGGAGTATTACAACTATGTTAAGGAGTTAGAATAGCTTGAACTTTTGAAATTCAAGGTCTATAGTAGGGGGTTCAATATACCGCAGGGGTGTCAAAATACCATGGCTAAGTAAAATTTTCAAAATATCTTTTCCAGTATATTAAATACATACAAACTACTTATTGGAGTAATATAACTATGTGAAGGAGTTAGAATAGCTTCAATTTTTGAAATTCAAGGTCTATAGTAGGGGGTTCAATATACCGCAGGGGGGTCAAAATACCATGGCTAAGCAAAATTTTCAAAATATCTTTTCCAGCATTTTTAACACATATAAACCACTTATTGGAGTATTATAACTATGTTAAGGAGTTAGAATAGCTTGAATTTTTGAAATTCTAGGTCTATAGTAGGGGGTTCAATATACCGCAGGGGGTCAAAATACCATGGCTAAGTAAAATTTTCAAAATATCTTTTCCAGTATATTAAATACATACAAACTACTTATTGGAGTAATATAACTATGTTAAGGATTTAGAATAGCTTGAATTTTTAAAATTCAAGGTCTATAGTAGGGGGTTCAATATACCGCAGGGGGTTCAAAATACCATGGCTAAGTAAAATTTTCAAAATATCTTTTCCAGAATATTAAATACATACAAACTACTTATTGGAGTATTACAACTATGTTAAGGAGTTAGAATAGCTTGAACTTTTGAAATTCAAGGTCTATAGTAGGGGGTTCAATATACCGCAGGGGTGTCAAAATACCATGGCTAAGTAAAATTTTCAAAATATCTTTTCCAGTATATTAAATACATACAAACTACTTATTGGAGTAATATAACTATGTGAAGGAGTTAGAATAGCTTCAATTTTTGAAATTCAAGGTCTATAGTAGGGGGTTCAATATACCGCAGGGGGGTCAAAATACCATGGCTAAGCAAAATTTTCAAAATATCTTTTCCAGCATTTTTAACACATATAAACCACTTATTGGAGTATTATAACTATGTTAAGGAGTTAGAATAGCTTGAATTTTTGAAATTCTAGGTCTATAGTAGGGGGTTCAATATACCGCAGGGGGTCAAAATACCATGGCTAAGTAAAATTTTCAAAATATCTTTTCCAGTATATTAAATACATACAAACTACTTATTGGAGTAATATAACTATGTTAAGGATTTAGAATAGCTTGAATTTTTAAAATTCAAGGTCTATAGTAGGGGGTTCAATATACCGCAGGGGGTTCAAAATACCATGGCTAAGTAAAATTTTCAAAATATCTTTTCCAGAATATTAAATACATACAAACTTCTTATTGGAGTATTACAACTATGTTAAGGAGTTAGAATAGCTTGAACTTTTGAAATTCAAGGTCTATAGTAGGGGGTTCAATATACCGCAGGGGTGTCAAAATACCATGGCTAAGTAAAATTTTCAAAATATCTTTTCCAGTATATTAAATACATACAAACTACTTATTGGAGTAATATAACTATGTGAAGGAGTTAGAATAGCTTCAATTTTTGAAATTCAAGGTCTATAGTAGGGGGTTCAATATACCGCAGGGGGGTCAAAATACCATGGCTAAGTAAAATTTTCAAAATATCTTTTCCAGTATATTAAATACATACAAACTACTTACTGGAGTAATATAACTATGTTAAGGATTTAGAATAGCTTGAATTTTTGAAATTCAAGGTCTTTAGTAGGGGGTTCAATATACCGCAGGGGGGTCAAAATACCATGGCTAAGTAAAATTTTCAAAATATCTTTTCCAGTTTATTTAATACATACAAACTACTTATTGGAGTAATATAACTATGTTAAGGAGTTAGAATAGCTTGTATTTTTTAAATTGAAGGTCTATAGTAGGGGGTTCAATATACCGCAGGGGGGTCAAAATACCATGGCTAAGTAAAATTTTACAAATATCTTTTCCAGTATATTTAATACATACAAACTACTTATTGGAGTATTATAACTATGTTCAGGAGTTAGAATAGCTTCAAGTTTTGAAATTGAAGGTCTATAGTAGGGGGTTCAATATACCGCAGGGGGGTCAAAATACCATGGCTAAGTAAAATTTTTAAAATATCTTTTCCAGTTTATTTAATACATACAAACTACTTATTGAAGTATTATAACTATGTTAAGGAGTTAGAATAGCTTGAATTTTTGAAATTGAAGGTCTATAGTAGGGGGTTCAATATACCGCAGGGGGGTCAAAATACCATGGCTAAGTAAAATTTTCAAAATATCTTTTCCAGTATATTAAATACATACAAACTACTTACTGGAGTAATATAACTATGTTAAGGATTTAGAATAGCTTGAATTTTTGAAATTCAAGGTCTTTAGTAGGGGGTTCAATATACCGCAGGGGGGTCAAAATACCATGGCTAAGTAAAATTTTACAAATATCTTTTCCAGTTTATTTAATACATACAAACTACTTATTGAAGTATTATAACTATGTTAAGGAGTTAGAATAGCTTCAATTTTTGAAATTAAAGGTCTATAGTAGGGGGTTCAATATTCTGCAGGGGGGTCAAAATACCATGGCTAAGTAAAATTTTCAAAATATCTTTTCCAGTTTATTTAATACATACAAACTACTTATTGAAGTATTATAACTATGTAAAGGAGTTAGAATAGCTTGAATTTTTTAAATTCAAGGTCTATAGTAGGGGGTTCAATATACCGCAGGGGGGTCAAAATACCATGGCTAAGTAAAATTTTACAAATATCTTTTCCAGTATATTAAATACATACAAACTACTTACTGGATTAATATAACTATGTTAAGGATTTAGAATAGCTTGAATTTTTGAAATTCAAGGTCTATAGTAGGGGGTTCAATATACCGCAGGGGGTTCAAAATACCATGGCTAAGTAAAATTTTCAAAATATCTTTTCCAGTATATCAAATACATACAATCTACTTATTGGAGTATTATAACTATGTTAAGGAGTTAGAATAGCTTCAATTTTTGAAATTCAAGGTCTATAGTAGGGGTGTCAATATACCGCAGGTGTGTCAAAATACCATGGCTAAGTAAAATTTTCAAAATATCTTTTCCAGTATATTAAATACATACAAACTACTTATTGGAGTATTATAACTATGGTAAGGAGTTAGAATAGCTTGAATTTTTGAAATTGAAGGTCTATAGTAGGGGGTTCAAGATACCGCAGGGGGGTCAAAATACCATGGCTAAGTAAAATTTTACAAATACCTTTTCCAGTATATTAAATACATACAAACTACTTATTGGAGTATTATAACTATGTTAAGGAGTTAGAATAGCTTCAATTTTTGAAATTCAAGGTCTATAGTAGTGGGTTCAATATACCGCAGGGGGGTCAAAATACCATGGCTAAGTAACATTTTCAAAATATCTTTTCCAGTTTATTAAATATTTACAAACTACTTATTGAAGTATTATAACTATGTTAAGGAGTTAGAATAGCATGAATTTTTGAAATTGAAGGTCTATAGTAGGGGGTTCAATATACCGCAGGGGGGTCAAAATACCATGGCTAAGTAAAATTTTACAAATATCTTTTCCAGTTTATTAAATACATACAAACTACTTATTGGAGTATTATAACTATGTTAAGGATTTAGAATAGCTTGAATTTTTGAAATTCTAGGTCTATAGTAGGGGGTTCAATATACCGCAGGGGGTTCAAAATAACATGGCTAAGTAAAATTTTCAAAATATCTTTTCCAGTTTATTTAATACATACAAACTACTTATTGGAGTAATATAACTATGTTAAGGATTTAGAATGGCTTGAATTTTTAAAATTCAAGGTCTATAGTGGGGGTTCAATATACCGCAGGGGGGTCAAAATACCATGGCTAAGTAAAATTTTACAAACATCTTTTCCAGTTTATTAAATACATACAAACTACTTATTGGAGTAATATAACTATGTTAAGGAGTTAGAATAGCTTCAATTTTTGAAATTCAAGGTCTATAGTAGGGGGTTCAATATACCGCAGGGGGGTCAAAATACCATGGCTAAGTAAAATTTTCAAAATATCTTTTCCAGTTTATTTAATACATACAAACTACTTATTGAAGTATTATAACTATGTTAAGGAGTTAGAATAGCTTGAATTTTTGAAATTCAAGGTCTATAGTAGGGGGTTCAATATACCGCAGGGGGTCAAAATACCATGGCTAAGTAAAATTTTCAAAATATCTTTTCCAGTTTATTTAATACATACAAACTACTTATTGGAGTATTATAACTATGTTAAGGAGTTAGAACCTTGAATTTTTGAAATTCAAGGTCTATAGTAGGGGGAAATTTTACTTTGCCATGGTATTTGGACCCCCCTGCGGTATATTGAACCCCCTACTCTAGGCCTTTAATTTCAGAAATTCTGGCAATTTGAACTTTTTTATGTAGTTAGAATACACCAATAAGTAGTTTGAATGTATTAAACTTGCTGGAAAAGATATTTTAAAAATTTTACCTTGACCATGGTATTTTGACCCCCCTGCGGTATATTGAACCCCCTACTCTTGGCCTTTAATTTCAGAAATTCTATCAATTCTAACTCTTTTATGTAGTTCATATGCACACACAAGTAGTTTGTATGTATTAACTTTGATGGAAAAGATATTTTGAAAATTTTACTTTGCCATGGTATTTTGACCCCCCTGCGGTATATTGAACCCCTTACTATAGACAATTAAAAAAAATCTGGCAATTTTAGCTCTTATATGTAGTTAATATACACACACAAGTAGTTTGTATGTATTAACTTTGATGGAAAAGATATTTTGAAAATTTTACTTTGCCATGTTATTTTGACCCCCCTTGCGGTATATTGCACCCCTCACTCTAGACCTTTTATTTAAAAAGTTCTGGCATTTCTAACTTTTTAATGTAGTAAGAATACACAAATAAGCAGTTTGTATGTATTAAACTTGCTGGAAAAGTTATTTTGAAAATTTTACTTTGCCATGGTATTTTGACCCCCTGCGATATATTGAACCCCTTACTCTAGACAATTCAAATAATTCTGGCAATTTTAACTCTTATATGTAGTTAATATACACCAACAAGTAGTTTGTTTGTATTAAACTTGATGGAAAAGATATTTTGAAAATTTTACTTTGCCATGGTATTTTGACCCCCCTTGCGGTATATTGCACCCCTCACTCTAGACCTTTTATTTAAAAAGTTCTGGCATTTCTAACTTTTTAATGTAGTAAGAATACACAAATAAGCAGTTTGTATGTATTAAACTTGCTGGAAAAGTTATTTTGAAAATTTTACTTTGCCATGGTATTTTGACCCCCCCCCCCCCCCCCCCCCCCCCCCTTGCGGTATATTGAACCCCCTACTCAAGGCCTTTAATTTCAGAAATTCTGGCAATTCAAACTCTTTTATGTAGTTAGAATACACAAATAAGTAGTTTGTATGTATTTAACTTGCTAGAAAAGATATTTTGAAAATTTTACTTTGCCATGGTATTTTGACCCCCTGCGATATATTGAACCCCTTACTCTAGACAATTCAAATAATTCTGGCAATTTTAACTCTTATATGTAGTTAATATACACCAACAAGTAGTTTGTTTGTATTAAACTTGATGGAAAAGATATTTTGAAAATTTTACTTTGCCATGGTATTTTGACCCCCCTGCGGTATATTGAACCCCCTACTCTTGGCCCTTAATTTCAGAAATTCTGGCAATTCTAACTCTTTTATGTAGTTAGAATACACCAATAAGTAGTTTGTATGTATTAAATTGGCTGGAAAAGTTATTTTGAAAATTTTACTTTGCCATGGTATTTTGACCCCCCTGCAGTATATTGAACCCCCTACTCTAGGCCCTTAATTTCAAAAATTCTGGCAATTCTAACTCTTATATGTAGTTCATATGCACACACAAGTAGTTTGTATGTATTAACTTTGATGGAAAAGATATTTTGAAAATTTTACTTTTCCATGGTATTTTGACCCCCTGCGGTATATTGAACCCCTCACTATAGACAATTAAAAAAATCTGGCAATTTTAGCTCTTATTTGTAGTTAATATACACACACAAGTAGTTTGTATGTATTAACTTTGATGGAAAAGATATTTTGAAAATTTTACTTTGCCATGGTATTTTGACCCCCCTGCGGTATATTGAATCCCTTACTATAGACAATTCAAATAATTCTGGCAATTTTAACTCTTATATGTAGTTAATATACACCAACAAGTAGTTTGTTTGTATTAAACTTGATGGAAAAGATATTTTGAAAATTTTACTTTGCCATGGTATTTTGACCCCCCTGCGGTATATTGATCCCCCTACTCTTGGCCCTTAATTTCAGAAATTCTGGCAATTCAAACTCTTTTATGTAGTTAGAATACACAAATAAGTAGTTTGTATGTATTTAACTTGCTAGAAAAGATATTTTGAAAATTTTACTTTGCCATCGTATTTTGACCCCCTGCGATATATTGAACCCCTTACTCTAGACAATTCAAAAAAATCTGGCAATTTTAGCTCTTTTTTGTAGTTAATAAACACACACAAGTAGTTTGTATGTATTAACTTTGATGGAAAAGATATTTTGAAAATTTTACTTTGCCATGGTATTTTGACCCCCCTGCGGTATATTGAACCCCTTACTATAGACAATTCAAAAAAATCTGGCAATTTCAGCTCTTATATGTAGTTAATATACACACACAAGTAGTTTGTATGTATTAACTTTGATGGAAAAGATATTTTGAAAATTTTACTTTGCCATGGTATTTTGACCCCCTGCGGTATATTGAACCCCTCACTATAGACAATTAAAAAAATCTGGCAATTTTAGCTCTTATTTGTAGTTAATACACACACACAAGTAGTTTGTATGTATTAACTTTGATGGAAAAGATATTTTGAAAATTTTACTTTGCCATGGTATTTTGACCCCCCTGCGGTATATTGAACCCCTCACTCTAGACCTTTAATTTAAAAAGTTCTGGCATTTCTAACTTTTTAATGTAGTTAGAATACACAAATAAGCAGTTTGTATGTATTAAACTTGCTGGAAAAGTTATTTTGAAAATTTTACTTTGCCATGGTATTTTGACCCCTCTGCGGTATATTGAACCCCCTACTCAAGGCCTTTAATTTCAGAAATTCTGGCAATTCAAACTCTTTTATGTAGTTAGAATACACAAATAAGTAGTTTGTATGTATTTAACTTGCTAGAAAAGATATTTTGAAAATTTTACTTTGCCATGGTATTTTGACCCCCCTGCGGTATATTGAACCCCTTACTATAGACAATTAAAAAAAATCTGGCAATTTTAGCTCTTATATGTAGTTAATATACACACACAAGTAGTTTGTATGTATTAACTTTGATGGAAAAGATATTTTGAAAATTTTACTTTGCCATGGTATTTTGACCCTCCTGCGGTATATTGAACCCCTACTCTAGGCCTTTAATTTCAGAAATTCTGGCAATTCGAACTCTTTTATGTAGTTAGAATACACAAATAAGTAGTTTGTATGTATTTAACTTGCTGGAAAAGATATTTTTTAAATTTTACTTTGCCATGGTATTTTGACCCCCTCCCCCTTTTTTACCATGGAAAATCAAAACTACCCTTATATATATATATATATACATATGTTATAATTACAAATAATTAAAGCATTCAAGCTACATATGGTCTAGTTATAATGTGTCAATAAGTATTTTGAATGACATTTTGTTGGTAAAGACTTCAGAGCACTTATACCAAGCAAAGATATTTCTTTTAATTGAGCATGGAAAATGTACCTCCCCGTCTTGTATGAATGATTTTTTAATCTATGATAAGCTTTAGAATAATGTAAAATGTTCTAATATTCATCTAGGATGAAAAAAACAGGGGGGTTCAATTTACCATGGGGGTTCAATTTTCCATACAGGGGGGGTTCAATTTACCATAGCGGTATTTTGACCCCGGGGTCAATTTACCATGGGGTTCAAAATACCATATGACACCGCCGTTACTTAAAATAGAACATAGGGGTCAAATGCAGTTTTTGGCTTATATCTCAAAAACGAAAGCATTAAGAGCAAATCTGACATGGAGTAAAAATGTTCATTAGGTCAATATCTATCAGCCCTGAAATTTTCAGATGAATCAAACATCCAATTGTTGGGTTGCTGCCACTTAATTGGTAATTTTAAGGAAATTTGCAGTTTTTGGTCATTATCTTGAATATTATTATAGATAAAGATAAACTGTAAACAGCAAATATGATCAGCAAAGTAAGATCTACAAATAAGTCAATTTGACCAAAATTGTCAATTGACCTCTTTAGGAGTTATTGCCCTTTAAAGACTTTTTTCACAATTTGTTCATCCTGTTGACTTACTTTAAAAAATCTTCTCTTATGAAACTGCTGTATCAATTTCAGCCAAACTTAGGCTAAATGAGTTTCAGAGTTTCAGAGTATCTAGTATAAATTTTATATTTCATTTCCTTGTATGTCAAGAAACATAGCTCCTATGGCTAAAATAGAACATAGGAGAAAATGATTTTTTTTTGCTTTTGAAGAAAATAGGACGATTCAAAGAACATTTAAATAAATTGAAAAGCCAAAATAATCATTGATGAGAGATTAAACCAAAAAAATTCAGGTGAGCGATTCAGGCTCTTGAGAGCCTCTTGTTTTCAAAACAAACATCCTTCTTTTGAAAGGTAATTACATTGTGCTTAGAGAAAATTAATGTTGTTTAACCATTTCTCCCCATAAAAGATCCATAGAGAATGTTTTAAAAACAGTGAAGTTATTTTTTAAAATGAGAAAAAAACTTATAGAAAGGAGTTTATCAACACATTTTATAACTTAATTTTCTTGTAAATCTTGTTTGCAGATAACTTTTGTTGGGTTTCCTTCTATCTATTATATTTTTCAAGATAATAGCAAACAAAAATGCCAAAAATGAGTAAAAGTTGTTGTTTAAGGGCAATAATCTGATAAAAACTGGACCATAAATATTAGTAATGTTCACGTAATTGTAGATCTTGTGTTCTTTCATCCAGAACTGCAATACTTACACTTAATAATAGTTTTGCATCATTCTCTGATAAATCTATATCTGTTTCCTCTTTAACTTTTTTAATGAAATTTTTTCGTGTTGTCTTGTAAGATGTTGTAAACATTGACAGGAGAACTTTTCTAACCTAAAATAAAAGAAAATTCAAAAAAATTGTTAAAAGCAACTTATCTATCAATGTCAACAACTTTATCCACACAATGTAATGTGATGAAATATATCATTTAATAAAAATAGATTATTATCTAATAAAAATCTTAACTGCAAATCTGGACCCCCAAACAGGATCAATGTGTTAGGGAAGGGGCAAATAGAAATAACTCAATCATTTAATAAGTATCACTTTTGGCTACTGAAAGGTTCTAAAACTGAACAAAGAGAAAAGCTTAAGTCCTGAAAATTTAATTGACCTTCATTTTGTCAAAGGAAATAACATATCTAATTTGAAAAAAATTGGTCAAAGCGTTTTCATGTTAATGAAAGGACATTGTGTGGCAGCTGCCTGCCCAACTGCCCACCTGTCTTCCTTACATCACCAAATCAATAAGTCATTTTTCCCTAGAAAATCTGGTTAAAAATAGAGTTACTCATAACCAAATATTCATATTCTCATTGTTGAAGCCAAATGGTGGCCTATAATTGCTTACATCCTCTTTATCTGAACTTCAATTGATTGTTGTCTCATTGGCAATCATATAACATCCCCTTGTTTCTATATATTATATGATTTATATCTATATCTAAAGGGTTGTTATATTAGAGTATTTCCATGATTACCATTGGTACTGTGCATAACCAAAACTGGTCCGAGGACACAGTTATTGTTCTTTGATTTTGTTTGTTGTCGAATAAAGTCCCTAGTATTACTTCCAAATTGTAGGGATGACGCGCTGCCAATTTAGCTCTTGAAAACCAATAAATTTATCCACATAGCACCATTACAATCCTTATATACCAGTTGTATTTTTTAAAGACAAATGTATCTACTAGCTAATGAGCATCAGTTGTTGTACTTATCTGCATTCAGTCAACTTAAAACTATTGTCTGATTGGTTGTCAGGTGCAATTTTCGAAAATTCATAAACATTCAAAATAATTCGAATTTAATATTTAGTGGTTGAAGACTATAAACATGATAAAACCTAATTATCACGCACAAGAAATGAAGTTTTTTGGAAGATATGCATTTTAAAGATCCAACTTAAAAACCTGTCGTCAAGTACTTTTAGTAAAAATTTGCTATTCGAACACACCTACTCTGTTTTTGTGATCCCTTAGAAAGGAATTTCACTTGACCAATATATTTCATTTTTTAGTACTGTGAAAAATGTCATTTTATTTGTTTCTAATAACTTTTTAAAATTTGTGTTACTATAGTAAACATTTATCGCCTTCTCTAACAAAGAGCTTCCATTCTTTAGTTCTATTTTAACAGGGTTTCCGCCTGTGTGTTATACATTTAATTTTTTTAATTTTTTTTTAGTAAAATGTTTTGTCTGTAACTGTTTTTCCAAAATAATTCTACTTACTGGGTCCAGTTTATCACCTGTGAAAGTTAAGGCATATAGTGATTCTTCTGGTGTCCCTGGCGGCCACTAAAATCAGAAAAATAAAAGTTAAAACACATACATTAAATTTAAAGAAACAATACACAAACAAAATTTTAAACAATAAAATTGACATTTTGGAATACTTTTAAAACAATCAACAAAAATAATAATACTTATACAGTAGAGGTATATAATCTTAGTTATGTAAAGGTTTTTGGAAACAGTCTCTTTGAAATTTAGATCATGATCATCATTGAAGATTCTACAGCAAAAACATCTCAATTTTCTGCACAGACATGTGAGACTACAAATGATCTTTTATTGCTATATCATTCTCCTGGAGATTTTCTGACAAGCATGTATTTTTCAAAATGGATTCCGTAAAAATCCTAAAATTTATTTTAGACCTCCAAACTGGAGATTAACATGGAAGATATCGTATGATTTTGCTTTGAGATACCAGTAATGTAGATTTTCAATAATAACTTCTTTTAGTGTAAATGATACATTTAGTTTTTACTACTGAATTATTCATCTACTTTTACCAAAGTTTAAACCGATACTTAAATACATCAACATCATATGAACCTTTGAAAAATGAAAAATTAAGTTTTTTAATACTTACCATATTTTCTAATTTTAGACTACCTGATTCATCTAAAGCTTCCTCTAACATTTGATCACTAATTTCACAGTTTAATATATATCCAGATGAACACTGTGTCAATCGTATATTTAACAAACGTCTTAATTCATTAATACCTAGAATAAATCTGCTTTGTAGTTTTTCACACACAAAATTCAATAACTCAGTCCTCTTTTCATCAAATTTATTAGACACTGGCTTAGAAATTGTTTTATCACAATTAGTTGATGACAGAATATTTGATCCATTAGTCACATGATTTACTTCAGCTACTTCCATTGGTTCATGATGAGGAATATCATCATCTGCACTAGTTTCAGAATCCATTTTGATATCTGGTTCAATGTCACTGTGATCGGACACAGAACGTCCACTCAATGTTCTTTTCCTCCTTGGTGATCCCTTAGAGGAATTTCTCCTTCTTCTGGTGGGCTTATCCAAACCAGGTATTCCTAAATCTACAAATGCAGATTGAAATATATTTTGCAATAAAAAATGTTATTTTTTCAAATCAACAGTCTTTTAAAATAGTTGGATCTTATTCAAAATTATATTATAAATAAGAATGTGTCCCTAGTACACGAATGCCCCATCTGCACTATCATTTTCTATGTTCAGTGGACCAAGACAATGGGTTAAAAACTTTAATTTGGCATTAAAATTAGAAAGATCATATAATAGGGAACATGTGTACTAAGTTTCAAGTTGATTCATCAAAAACTACCTTGACCAAAAACTTTAACCTGAAGGGGACAGTCGAACAAACGGACGCAGACCAGAAAACATAATGCCTATAAATGGGGCATAAAAATAGATTCATGAGGAGTTAAAAAGAAAAAACTCCTATAAGAAGTCGTCTGAATCTTTTGATTAGAATGAACAGTTGGTAGACCATATCATTTTCAAGATTTTTGCTGGAGTTAAATTATCTATATATATTTAGTGGTTTACAAGATAGTAGAAAAACATGCATTTTCCATTTCTATTCTCAGCATGACAACCACGTTATCTGATACATTTTCTTTTGATAAGATACTTCAGTGAATATAGAGGCCAAGTTAAAGTAAATTTGGGGTAGTAGTTTGAAAGATGATCCTGGATGAAAATGTGCATGAAGTGATGGGAAAGGTCACACTGGCCAGGGCCAGGTGAGCTAAAACAAGAGGCTGTCACATCGACAGCAAACCGGAATTATAACATTTATTTGTGTCCTGGCAATATCACAAGAACCATTACTGATGAATGGTGAAAGTGAAAATCGTCAATATCAAATTTGACCTCCATTTTGTCATCAGTATCAACATATTAAAATTTGAAAAGCTTAGATTGAATGGTTCATGAGTAAATGCAACAACCTGAATGGAAAAGCCATTTTACGATCTTTCAAGAACCATAACTCCTGAACGGTAAAAGTCAAAATCGTCATTATTGAACTTGACCTCTATTTTGTTATCAGTCACAACATATTAATATTTCAAAAGCTTTGGTTGAATGGTTCATGAGAAAATGCACGGACAAGACGGGAAACACCATTTTTCAATCTTTCAAGAACCATAACTCCTGAACGGTAAAAGTCAAAATCGTCATTATTGAACTTGACCTCCATTTTGTCATCAGTAACAGCATATTAAAATTTCAGAAGCTTTGGTAGAACAGTTCATGCATAAATGCACGGACACGACTGGAAACTCCATTTTTCAATCTTTCAAGAACCATAACTCCTGAACAGTAAAAATCAAATTTGTCATTATTGAACTTGACCTACATTCTGTCATTAGTAACAACATATTAAAATTTGGGAAGCTTTGGTAGAACAGTTCATGCATAAATGCACAGACACGACTGGAAACTCCATTTTTCAATCTTTCAAGAACCATAACTCCTGAACGGTAAAAGTAAAAATCGCCATTATTGAACTTGACCTTCATATAGTTGTCAGTAATAACATATTAAAATTTTAAAAGCTTTGGTTGAACGGTTAATGAATTAATGCACAGACAACATTTGATTGCCGCCCGCCCGCCGTACATCCCCAAATCAATAACCGACATTTTTGTCACAAAAATCCGGTTAAAAATAAATAAAATAGCACTACAGCACAAAATCAACATCTCAAAATGTGCTGACTCTGAAGCATATAACAAGGGTTTCCCCTGGGTCAAATTCTTCTTAGGACACTTCTTTCGCCACTCTCAATAATTTTTCTTGCCTTTTGCCAACTAACATATCAATATCTTTTGTTTACAACTTGTTTTACTTCTTGTTTACAAGAAGGGTTCAGTTGGCAGCATTATTGTTTCATTACATAACTGTTACCTTTATCTTTAAATTTCTTTTCATGTTCCTTTGGAATTTTCAACTGTTTGCATAAAATCTGATACTTTGAATCCCAGAAGGCTTTTTGTCTGTGTACTATTTCAGGATTCCTGAAAAATAACCAAAAATACCATTTCTAGGAATTCTATTCAAAATGTTGCAAAGAGTTGTATATAAAACTAATATAAAACTGTTTATGTGAGCAGAACATGTTTCAATATTGCCTTAATTACAGTTTTATTGAATTTGTGATGTAAAGGAAACAAGATGAAAGATGAGGTATTGGTCTGATTCTGGGAAAAGTGAGACAAATTTTCAAAGGACTGATGGAAAAGAAAATGGACAGACACAACCCAGTAGACCTCCTTCATCAAAGTTGAGATATATCTAAGAGAAAAAAATACAGTTGATGTTTAAAAGATGTTATACTGATGTAAAAACTGAGACATAAACAATTATTGTATATATTATATACTAAATAGTAAAAATAGTCTATATCCTGATAAATTATATGTGTAATATGGTCAACAATAAGCTTGCTGTATCAGCCATCCGTGATGATATTGATATCAGTCAAGCTTTATCAAACCCCTAATCTGTGTAACGTGGGGGTCACTTTGAAAAAAAACATCTACCCGAGTCCTGAGATATATTTAATAAAGTGTATATAATATGGCTTCCTAAATATCACATAACGTATCAACCCTCAATCAATATAATCCCTAGAGTACAGCTCTTGGGATTATATTGGTGTCTTGGGTTGATAGGAATGTGATATTGAAAAAGTCATATGATATTCTCTTTTTATACCTTGTGTAAATCTTTGATTCAAATGATTAAGTTTGATATTGTAATGTGATAGTGCAATGTTTGTCCTAAGACCTTCTAAGGCTATGACCACAATTCAACAAAAATAATTACAAGCTTTCAATTGTCCATGTGAATGAAAAATTGCATGCTATTTCAAATCAGGGCTTCCAAAACGGTCATATATTCCGGTCATTTGTATAATGTCCGGTAAAAGTCTGGCTGGGCAAAGCATGAAACCGTCATATACTTTTTAGTTTTCAAGGCTTTTAGGATCTATCTGACCTAACCTTTCGCCTTTAACATCAACACATTTCCGGTCATAAATGTGTCATGATGATGAATTACTATCAAAACAACACCTACTTCAATACTTTCTAATTTTAATCAAGGCTAATTAGTAGTTGGACAGCTGAAATCTACCTGTTCAGGTGACAGATGAACTATGTTCAGTACCGGACATCGTATAAATTGATCGGTTTATTCACAATTATTTTCTTACATTTCAGCCGTTTGTATCTAATTAATTTAGTCCAAAAGATTAAAATTATTAGAAATTAGTTTGTCAACATGATTTGATGAAAATTTAAAAAGATTTTAAATAAAAAAAATCGTCAGAACTACGTCGTATGAACTAGAACACGTGTGCACATGTGCACAGGTGGGAAATTTAATAATGCATCTTACGTTTCTTTAAAAATGCTAAAATTATCATTGATACATGTATCTAACGTTCAATTCAAGTATTTTGTTGAAGAAATAACGAGCTTATTCTCTGAGTCGTGCTTTGTAAACGTACACAGATTTTACGTATCCATTTATGGTCCATGTTTTACCATTGTCAAGTCAACATCCGGTTGAAAACGAAAGTAAAGTTTTTGACAATGTCATTTTGCACAAATAAAAAGTCTAAGGAGCACGCTGATGTGCACACTTTGAATGATGCACTGCCAATTTAACAGTAACATTCGAACATCAAATTCATATCATATCAAAGTAAAGTTTAAAATCCTTTTTTTTTTTAATGTAATGTCAATCATTGGAATGGCCATCTGATTACCATAATTGCCTTTTGTGACTCAGTCTTAAGGGATTAAAATCGGGATCAGATATGAAATGTCCAGCTGGCTCAAATATTTTTTGGAAGCCCTGTTTCAAATACTGAAACCTAAATAATTAAATTGAAGAAAGGGGACAGATTCTTGCAAAAAAAACCAACATGTCAACTTGTCTGAAAAGCTCCCATCTCCAGAAGGAAAGCATTATTAGTTTTGTTGCAATAAAGAAGAGTCTAACCTTGAAACAAAATCATGATCATACTGGAACAAGAATTCCCATCCACAATTGGCTCTGATACGCGACATCTGTTCAAGTATGTCCTTTACATCTTCTGCTGGCAACTTATTACAAAATGGTAATATATAAGTTACTAAAATTACTACTAACAATTTGGGAAGATATAATTAAGAATGGCCAAAGAACCTACCCCCCTCCCTCCTACTAATAACCAAACATTAATAATTGAATGCACAAATTATCAGTTTTTGTTTTGTTTCATTCATAACAGTATGATTAATATGTATACTTTTTTTTTCAAATTCAGAGATTAGTTAATATTCAGAAATTATTATGTTTTTTTTTATTATTGCCAAATCATGCATCAGGTCTGGAATAATAAAAATTTACAGCTTTAATTAGTTTTAACATTTTTTCAGATGACAAGGTTTCCCAATAATGAATGCATACATTAATAATTTTTGAATTTACAGTATTCATTTAATAACATTGACGTGGGGAAAAATTTCAGACCTAAATGTTTGCTTAAAAATTATCCCTTAACTTTTTTTCTTTGACAATTTTGTTCTTTAAAAACTTAAATGTTAAGATATGTCTTGTTTTTATTCATTATCAGTAATTTTGAAATTTTATTTTACCTTGACTACAGATGCTATATCTTTTCTTGTAACCACTCTTGACTGAGTAAATCTCCACATCTGTAAAATAAATCATTCATTTATAACTCTCAAACAAGACAAAGTATCTCTGACAATGATTTTTACATCTATGTACTCGGATGTTCGCCTATCTTCATACCAGTTTTTCCTGAATTTAGATTCACTAAATTGACCATAGTTTTTCTGAATTGATATTGACTGGCTAGCAACCAGATTAATAATCCAGACTAAAGAGTTCTCAACTACCTTTATTTAATGCCATATATAAAATATAAAATTGGCCGATGTTATCAATTTTAAGTATACAGGTGTAATACCACCAAATCATAAAAATTATTCCCACATTTCATTGCAGTAAAAAGTTTCTAGATAATAAACATATATCTTGGGTGTTTCAAAGCACCATTATCTTTTCATTTGGTGTTTCTATAGAATATTTTAGAAAACTTGAGGTTACATGGTTACTTTAGCTTCTACACAGGTTAAACAGGTTAAACAGGTTGAACATTTGATTGGTTAACTGCCAGTGATGGTAATTTTCTTATATGCAATGAAATGTTAAGTCATTAATTTAAACAAATAGGTTATGAAAATTTGATAGTATAAACAAAGAAAAAAGCATGTAGAATATGAAATCTACTGCTTGGGCATAAAAATTAAGGCAAATGAGTGAATTCAGCACCAATCAGTCAAAAGGGATCTGAAATTTAAACAAAAGTTCACATGCTAAAATGTCGCCTGCTTTTCTGACCATAGATCTTTTGTTGAAAGTCTTAAAGATTTGCAGTTTTACTGCAAGTATCACATAAACCAGACTTTTTTTTTTAAAGATTCATGACTATGAGGTCAAGATCAGATAAATCCTATCAAACAGACATGTACACCTTACAATTAACCTATACACCAAGAATAGTCAATCTTTTGCTTATGGTAAATGAAAAACAGACCAAAACACAAAAAAATAATATTGACCAATGAACTATGAAAATGAGGTCAAGGTCAGCATCTAGGTCTTCTATTTTCTGAAATATAAAGCTTTATACAAATAGTTTACATTTCCACCGTTGCTGCTATTTTAGTTGATTTTTTATTGCTGATCATTTTTGTACTGCACAGTTCTACCTATCTTTTATCATTTTTTTTTATTAAGAGCCAAAACATATAGAATTACAAAAAACAAAATTCAAACTTTTTCTTTAGATGTTATTTCTTTTTCTTGAAGATTCATTACAGTGCATGAAGGTATTTAAATTCATTAAGTCGAAATAATATGTTCAGAGAAGGTCAGATGACTACAACTCAATTAAATCTTTGGGTTACTTTCAAAATAATTACATGAGTCAGTGCAGTTGGTTACAAGTGATTGTAAAATATGCTTTTTATTTAACAAAAATAAACTAGAGGCTCTCAAGAGCCTGTATCGCTCACCTGATTCTATTTGGGTTTATGAAATCAATTAAAAAGAAGATAAAATTTGGCAACAAAGTAACAACACTTGGCCAGCACCTGATTAGGAAAGGAGCCTTTATGCGATGTTTGGTTTCATTCAATTCAGTGGTTCTCTAGAAGAAGACTTTTGTATGCATTTCCGATAGGGTCCTATGTTAAACTAAGCCACTCGCTGGCAGCCATCTTGGAACATGCATCGGCTACAAAGTAACAAAACTTGGTCAGCCCCTCATAAGGAACATTCATGCTATGTTTGGTTTCATTCAATTCAGTGGTTCTCTAAAAGAAGAAATTTGTATGTATTTCCCATAGGGTCCTATGTTAAACTAAGTCCTCCCACTGGCGGCCATCTTGGACGTTGGATTGGCAACAAAGTAACAACACTTGGTAAGCATCTCATTAGGAACATTCATGTTATGTTTGGTTTCCTTCCATTCAGTAGTTCTCTAAAAGAAGACATTTGTATGTATTTCCAATAAAGTCCTATGGTAAACCAAGTCCCCCGCTGGCGGCCATCTTGGATGATGGATCACCTACAAAGTAACAACACTTGGTCAGCACCTCATAAGGAACAATTTTACTATGTTTGGTTTCATTCCATTCAGTGGTTCTCTAAAATAAGTCATTTGTATGCATTTCCCATAGGGTCCTATGTTAAACTATGTCCCCCAATGGTGGCCATCTTGGATGATGGATTGGCTACAAAGTAACAACACTTGGTCAGCACCTCATAAGGAACATTCAAACTATGTTTGGCTTCATTCCATTCAGTGGTTCTCTAAAAGAAGTCATTTGTATGCATTTCCCATAGGGTCCTATGTTAAACTAAGTCCCCCGCTGGCGGCCATTTTGGATGATGGCTCAGCTACAAAGTAACAACACTTGGTCCAGGGCTCACACTACTTCAGAATTATAGGGAGAAGTGACTTCTCTTTTTGAAACTGATAGGGAGAAGTGGTGAGATTTGAAAGAGAAGTGCTCATTCGCGCGGTGCGCTACAATGTTTGGATTTTACAATAGTATAAAGGGCCATATGTAAATAATGTTCTTTTTATATTGTTCAATTCATATCTGAGTAAAAAAAATACAATTAAATTAACATTTTAAATTAAAAGTTGTTTAAATTTTACTAAGGTTCTTGTGAGAAACTACCAACTAAATATCTAGCACTAAAATTTTTTTTAAAAATGTAAAGAAATTATAATATATCAATTACAATTTAATTAAAAATTATTTTGTGTATGAAATTCAGTGTTTCTCATAAAAAAATATAAAAGTTATTAAGCTTGGCCATAATATACTGATATTAGTATAATAGTCTCAGAGTTAAGCAATTTTAATCAATAGTTTGAAACAATCCATAAAAAATATAGGGAATTATATACACCAATCAATTATATGTAATCAAAAGTCTCTTAATGCGTGTGGAATGCGTAATTTTCCCTTTTGGGATCAATATTCTTCTGTCAGCTGTTCCATCCGTGCGTCCGTAGTAATTATTATAAAAGTACGGATTTCGGTCATAGCTGGTCCGGTTTAGATCCGTAGTTTAGAAATCGGTCAATGGCGGACGAATGCAAGAAAATTTACAAAAATAAACGACGTTTGACAAGTTATTTGGAAAGGAACGTAACGTTTTTAATCCAATAAATGGATTAAACATTTACTGGAGGCAACTTTTATCACGTTAAATGAAGTAATAAACTTATTTTGCCGCCGAAATTTAGGTTGATGTACGTTTTCGAGTAAGAACTTGCGGAAATGCACGAAGTGATAAAAAGTTGTATTTTTATCAAATAACCTGCTTCACATTGCGAAGACAATGCTTCAACCTCTTTTCTAAAGACAATGAATCGTTTATGTCTGAATTTCTTTAATTATCAATAAAAAATTGATGTTTCCATCAACTTGGTAAAAATTGAAAAATTATGTCCGATGACGGAAGCGACTGAAAGCGAGTATCGTCAAGAACAGGGCGACTTGTTTTCGCTTTTGGGGGTCGGGGAAAGCGAAGTGACGGTCGGGAAGGTGACTTCTTTGCCCAAGTCGCCTGGTAGCGTGAGCCCTGTTGGTCAGCACCTCATAAGGAACATTCATGCAATGTTTGGTTTTATTCCATTCAGTGGTTCTCTAGAAGAAGTTCAAAATGTAAAAAGTTTATGCTGACGACACCGGACGCCAAGTGATGAGAAAAGCTCACTTGGCCCTTTGGGCCAGGTGAGCTAAAAACGTACCACATAATCTCTTCCCTTACTCAGATGTTCTCCAGAAACACCACTATGTGGACTGCAGGCTTCCTTTGGGTACAGAATTTCACTGTAATATATTAAAAGTCAAATATATCTGTAAATGATCTATTGAAGTAGTACATAAAGGCATGGTTGTGTGACTTCCACTTATCAGATCAAATTGATAAACAACAAGTTTTGTTGGTTTGTATATCTTTCACTCAAACTTATTCTCTGTCCCCCTACATAGAATTTGCACTTAAAACAAATACAGTTCCAAATATAATTAAAATCCTAAGGAGTTCTGTGGAACCCTGTGTTTTGCCCTGCAATTACTGCTATCAGTGTGAAAGTGTCATGTTGAGTTGAAAAGTGAGTTCATTTATCCTTTAAGTCATAAGAAAAGAGTGACCGGTGAAAAATAATGTTCTTCCAATTCTTGAACCAATGCATACAAACATCATAAACTTAGTCTTCTGTGCATGAATTTATGATTTTTTTCGTGTAAATTTCATTTAATCATCAATTTTTTTTCCAATCGATCTGTGTTTTTGTGAAAATATGGCAGGTAATTAAAGTTCGGGTTTTGAAGCCGAGGTTTAATGATTGTCACCTGTTTGTCAACAATCGACAAAAAATCCAACAAAAAAGCATGGAAATTAGGCACGTGTTTAACATGTAAATTCAGATAATAGTTTATTTTAAGGACATCCATGCATATTGTGACCACCGGATTTTTACGAGATGGGTAACACTGAGGTCACTTTGCATACGGAAAATATGTCAGGGGAATTGCTTCCTGGAAGGAAGCAATTAAAATAAAGTAAACTCCTTCTAAATATGAATAAATTAAAGAATTTTCTTCAGAAAAAGTATATGTACATAAGTTTTATAATGAAAACTATCCATTGAGTTATAAAAAAACATATGCATTATTTTTTTTTAATTTGAGGTTTCGTATGACTTTAAAATACAAAACTGATTTTTTTTCTTTTGATGCTATTTCATGGTTTTCTTTTCTTTAGATGCTATTTCATGGTTTTGAAGATTAGTATCATGGGAGATAATTCAAGATAATTTGATTTTATAAATGCTCTAAATTTTCCTATTTTGTTTTTTAGCAAGAAAACAGAACCTGCGACCCCAATTTGTATTTATATTTTCTATAAGCACATGAAAAGTCCTATCTTCTCATATCTTATGTAAAGTTCTATTTTAGGTTTCCTTTGAATTCTATTCACAGACAAGTGGTTTTTTTTCCATGTATAATCTATTGTTAAAAAAATGGCAATTTTGTGCTACTATTAGCTTAGAAAATAGCTCTGTGACCCTTACCTTTTTAATATATTTCAAAATAAATGGGGAATGTGTCGATGGGCCACAGATGATGCCCCCACTTGCATATTACATTATAAAGGGACATAACTCAAGAACTGTAAAAGCAATGCTACAAAATTCCTACTTGATCTGTGTTTTGTGGTTATAAGCATTGTGTACAAGTTTCATAACGACGATAGAATTTTTTAACAACCTTGACAGCTCTTACATGGTCGGCTAGTGTCATAACATCTGGTTGAGGCAAACTTAAGTTAGAGAATGGAAATAAAAAAATTCAGCAATTTTTCCATTAGAAAAGGGGCATAACTCTAGAATGTTAAAATTGAATAAAATGAAATTCGAACTTGATCCGTGTTTTGAAGTAATAAGCATTGTGTATATGTTTCAAACATTTGGTTGAAACAAACTTGAGTGAGAGAATGGAAATGAAAAAATCATAAATTATTCCATTTTTAAAGGAACTTAAAATCTTGAAAGTTAAAATTGACAAAATCGAATATTATACTTGAGCTATGTGTTCTGTGGTAATAAGCATTGTGTATAAGTACATACCATTTGGTTGAGGTAAACTAACTTTAGAGAAACCTATTTCAGGATGTACGGCCGTACAGATGGACAAGGGTAAAACTTAATGCCCCCTTTGCTATGGCAGGATGATATGCACTTTATTTAGGCATAGTATTCGAAAATTTAATCACTTTTAAATTAGCAATCTACCTTACTTTGCACTTTATTTGCTTGGGTTGTAATAATGAAATGCATCAAAAATTGTAATCTGAAGTTGTACTCACCTCTTGACCACCCAACAACCTTGTACTAGTACGGCTACTTGATGGAGTGATCGTAAGGCAGCACCAGGATCTGTTCCCTGAGGAAGTAATGTTATCAACTGACTAAAAGTTATTACTTTGGCTGTAAAATAAAATAATGTATGGGTAATGTGGATTCATTTATTCTATATATGGGTAGTGGATTGAGGAAATATAATTTTAAGAATCTAGGTTTATTTACCAGTAAAATATGGAAAACAAGAATGTGTCCATAGTACATGGATGCCCCATCCACACTATCATTTTCTATGTTCAGTGGGATAAAAACTGTAATTTTGGCATTAAAATTAGAAATATTATATAATAGGGAACATGTGTATTAAGTTTCGAGTTGAATGGACTTCAACTTCATCAAAAACTACCTCGACTAAAATCTTTAACCTGAAGCAGAACAGACAGACGAACGAACGGACAGACCAGAAAGCATAATGCCCACAAATGGGGCATAAAAACAAAGAAGAAAAATGTTTCCTAAATTTGAATCTTAATATTGTAGCCTCTGTCCAAAATTTTCATAAAATGCAATGCAGGTTGGAAAAAATATTGATTTCTACAAAATGTTTAACCACATGCTGAACCTTAAAGTTGAATGAAAATTGAAAACAAAAATGAAAAAGAAAATGAAAACGAAAGAATGAAGAATTACTATGTTTCACTTCCACAAATTAAATGTCCGAAGCTGTACAGAAACTAAACAATTTAGACAGTACAAACTTGTTTAAATATTCATATTTGATTTAACTTATATTTTTCTAGATTACCTAATAATATGCAACGTTATGTAATAAAACAAGTATACTTACCATTTGTGAGTAATGTTTTAACTTGGTCTGCAAGTGGCATTGTACGTAATTGTATTAGAGACAACACATTACTTGGCATGGCTGGTTTCTCACTGAAATATTCATAACATTCCTTTAAAACAGTATAATGTAGTATTGTTTGGTAGCTATGTTCTGGTCTTCTGTACCTGATGTGCTTTTGCTCCCTTGATTCGTTATTGTGTGTTTGATTGATTGATGGTTGTTTCCATAATGTCAAATAGTTCATGTATATTCTAAACAGGTAAGTTCTGCACAGAGGGACAACTGGGATCAGGGACAAGAATTTAAACTGGCACCGGAAAGGGACAGAAATTTACCTGAAAAAAAACCACTATTTCAAGGATGGTGCTTAAAATCAAGGATGGATAATATAAATAGCTTTTGATGAACCCTGAAAGCATATTGACGGATACATTTCTTCCTATATCTACCCTTTTCTCTCCCCAAAAACTTTGTTTGTAAGGGTATAATAAATTAAGTATTTTCTGACAGTGTACATATATTGTATATTAATGTGCAGCAGAAAGGACTTCATATGAAATAACACTCCATCATCATCCAGTGGTATTAACTCAGTTTACCTCTCTGTTTCACTTGAGGGTGGCATCAGCATCTTCAAATACTCATCTGGTTTTACACAGAACTCAGAAACCTCTTCCTCCTTGCTTGCATGTAACTGTGACCTTTCTGTTTCTGCTAAATCAGACTGAAAGAGAGAAGATGCTGTAATCAGACACAACAAATATCTGTTGGCATTTCCTTTTTCATTTCCTTTTACTTTCATGCAAATGTATTTCTTTTACAATACCTTGAAAACATAATGAAACTTGAATGTCAAAATTCCATTCTGTTGCATACATGTAATTGAAAAATGAATCAGGCAACTTACAATTCAATTCTGTTTTAATTTCAAAAGGTTCTAAAATTTGAATTTAGAGAAAAAGCTTCATCAAGCAAACTTAAATATAACTGCTTCCTAACAGCCCCTTTTCAATACTATATAAGGTGAATTTGTTTTGTACCCACATTTACACCATGATATTCTACATGAATCCATGATTCCTCATTTCTTTTTTTCTGTAGATATCCATAAGATCTCATTCTCCTTGCTTTGGCCTCCTCTGTCTCTTGTCGAGCAAACTTCATTGTTACAGGCTTAGCTTCATCTTCTTCGTCCTGAGACATATCTCCTAAAATTGTTATATTTTGTGTCATGTGATTAAATTTAATGTTTTAAGACTAAATTTTCTTATGCTACCAAATATGCAAATGTATGTATAATGTAACCACACTCATATTAAAATGCATGATGTTAATCAGTGTTTTAAATAGGCAATTGTATCTAATAACTTGAGCATTTGTCACTAAAGAAGCTTACAGGAAAACATATTAACATAAAGTCAATTTCAAAATACATTTCTCAAACAATGAAATTGTTTTGTTATTTCATATTTCATTTCTGTCAAGTGTTTTGTGGACTACTGTTAAACTATTCATTTATGCAATGATGTTGTCTTTCTGTGACCACCAGAAATGGTCTTGTGGACTGTTGTTTAACTATTTGTTATAGCCATGATGTTTGCTTAACTGATTTTTCTTCTCTTTTAGCCATTTTTTTTATGTCTTTCTGTGACAATATGTATTGTTTTTATTGCCCTCTTGGTATTCATACTTCCATAAACTTCTCTGAAATTCTAGAAGTTTAACTGTACAATACCTTCAGCCTCCCTTGCAGCAGCTTCTGTTTTGATTTTGTCATCTGCTTTGTCTAAGTAGTTGAAAGATGGCCTCATTTGCACTACAGCATGGAGGGGTGATAAATGTAGCTCACCTGAAAAAGAACATATCTATCAATGTCTACAGTTCGCCACCTGTAAAAATCCCATAATGCATTTAGCATGAAAATATAGGTAGAAATAAGCTATTTTGGGGAATTATTTGTTTTAGGGCAATAACTCCTGAAAGACAGGGGTTAAGAAATTTTGTTATAGCTCACTAGCCCAGTGCTAATTGGTAGCAGGATTTTACTAGCCCTGTTGGAAGAACTACTAGCCCAACAAAACTGACCTGCTAACGCTAGTATGCCTTGCAAATTCAGAGTTTGCTGCAATAACAATGAATTCTATAAACTTAACAATTTTTATCTGTTGTACAGTAGATTTTTGCAAATTGGATACCCAAAACTTATGTCAGCAAAAAATATCCCATTAGCAGATATATTCAATTCTAACATGACATCCTTCAAACGCTTTGAGTATGTTCCGGACCGTACGAGTATTTGGTACTTTTTCAAAATACTCATACGGTCGGACCGTACGCATACGGTCTGATTATTATCATTAAGTAGTTGCTTAAGTTTATAAGTTACAAATGCATGTAAAGTTCATGTACAGATCAACATAACTTAACTCTCAAATTAATATGGAAAAGTTCAATTGTAATTGGAATAAAAGCTTTATTTGTTAACTAATAAAAAAGTCACGCTTATTAAATCTATTAATATCTTGTATTTAGTATGTCGATCAGTAATACATTAATTGAATTATGATCATAAAAATTTACGATATCGGAAGTTAACATGATGTGGGACGACAATTTTAGAATATTAGAAACTTTACAAAAAAATGCAAATGCAAAGGAACATGAACGAACTGCAAACATGTAAATGTAAAAAATTTATCATTAATTGTGGTAGTAAGTGTCACCTTGGGCGAGAGTACCAACATAGTATTCAGATATACAATTAAACAAATATTTAATGTCAATTGTTCAATTGTTCATTCTATCCATCTAAAAGTAATTGTAATGATAAGAATTTATAAAACTAAAAATAAAGATTGTGATAAATGGTTATCTCGTACTGGACCATACGTGTATACTCATACGGTCCGACCGTACGAGTATACGTATACGGTCCGGAACCGTACGCGTACGGTCCAAATACTCATATGGTCTGGAACAAGTACACACCCGTGGTAAAATATGAATACATTGCCAGGGCTGTTCCGATTGTACTCCCACAGGATATGTTTTTTTATGAATGAGGTACCCGACGTCATAGAAAGATGATGTAAGAATATAAGCATATTACAGAAAAATACACGCTTGTGAAACCGAAAATCATCACAACAAGGAAACGTAAACAAACGATGCTAAAATCTTGTATAAGCCAATTATTTTTATACACGTAATATATTTAAGTAAACTATCATTTAAATTCATAAAAAAATATTGAAATACGTTATTGAAAATAGTTTAAGCATGTCACTAATTCAGTTTGCTCCGTTCTTTTACGCCATTTAATAGTGCGTTTATTTATGGGAACAGCAAATTATTGTCCTCCACCTAGAGTGCTTTGATCCAAGAGAATTGCCGTATTTGTCCCATTAGAATCGAAATAATTCATGGGGGCTTGAATATATCGTGATTTTACCACGGGTTGTCCCTTTATGACGATATTATCACTCAGGGTAAAATATTTTTCATAAAGAGACAACTCGTGGTAAAATCACGATATATTCAAGCCCCCATGAATTATTTCTTAATTAATCTATAATTGAATATTCAGTGAATATTCTGTATTAATGAGTTGACCAAATCTCGAGATGGTACAAGTTTTGACCATTGCTATACATGGGTATATAAAGGATTGGAATGGTTTTTATCAGATAAATCATCACGTTTGTGTAAAAGAATTATCAGCTGGTTAGCATGTAATGCTGAGCTCATATTTGTTTTTAAGTTTTAAAATTCTATTCATTAAAATAAATCAATTGACCTCAAATATTTATGTGAATAAATATCACCATCCATAGTTTTTGCCTTTTATAAATGTTTTATAAACATAGTACAGTCATGTCCATATTTACATTTATCACAGGTAAGCTAATTGTGGGCTATAAATAGATTACAACCTGAGCACAATCTCTAAACTGAAATCGTATTTGTTATAAATTTTATTTCTTTAAAAATCGAATTCATTTGAATATCAATGAAGATAATCATGATTGATGAAATATTATTGCATCAAGTTTTAGTTTTCTGCCAACTGTTAATGTTAAGGTCATGGTTCTGTAGGCTTCTTCACAGTATGTAAACAAAAACAAAATGGCGTCCATAACATCTGCACATGTTACAAATTTATATCTGACAAAAGTCAGGTTTCTTCTGTCAAAAGGGATTCACATTTATATTGCAATAAATTATTTAGAAGGAGGTACAATCAGGTTGCATAAGCAATGTACAATATCCCCTGTACGGATACATCAATATTGAAAGTACGGGATCCACCCCGAGTTACTTGTTCTATTTTAAACTTGTACAAAATCAGTTCAAATTCTGGGAATCCTGGATGACGTAGTCCAATCTGATTGGCTAAGATAGAATAGTGATGAGGGGATTTTTCCCTTTCTCTTTTAGAAACACCAAGAAATTTTTATTACTAGTCCGTCGGGCATATTGGGTTACAAGTTTTGGTTGCCCAAGGCCTAAATGCTGTAGTCCCGGGCGTCAGGCTAGTGGATTTTTTAATCCCTGTAAGAATTATCCAGACAATTTCCTGAATAATGACTCATTTGTATTTGTCTTCACATGATTTTTGAAGTTTACAGTTTTTCTTTACCTTATATAGTTTTTTGCATCAAAGGCAAAGCTTTCTGTGAGAAGAAATACAAAATGTATATATTCTCCTACCGGTTAAAAATTTGTTACATTGGAACAAAATTCGAAATTAATTTGTTTGTCGGTAGGGAACTAAAAACTTATACAACCACAGAATTACAGAGAATTTAGCAAAATTGTGAACATTGGATCTATAAATGCCTAGAAATACCATGGACAACAACCTTCACCCAAAAGATAGTAACACAGTAATTGCTTTTTGTGCTCTATTTCTTTTTCTATTCAATGCCAATGCCAATGACAGCAAAAATATGTGCAACCCTTGCGCTATCTCATACTATCCAAAAGTTTCTGAAATCAACCCATTTTTTGCTTAAAAGTCTGAAAATCCATTGTTAAGTCACTTGTATGACATAACAGAAATATTGTGTCATCGAGGTCCTGCAAATATTCCACTTTTTGAAGAACTTTCTTTAGAAGCTTAAAGAATTTGGATGATAATAATAGGCCACAAGATTTGTCCTCTCATTTGCTAATTTGAAATGTGTTCTTTATATTCTTACCATCTTTAAATACACCAACACCATATCTTCCTATATCACCTGAACAAGGAGCTGAGGTAAGAATCTGCTTGTCCATCTTATCACTGAAATATAAAGGCCTTTCTCTATAGCTGTAACTTGTGTGTAAGTATCGGTTATTTTTATTTCTTGTGTAATAAGAAAATGCTGTGAACTGTTAAAAAAAGCTGAATAAATGCTAGACCTTAAATCTTTTAACTAACTCTCAATATTTGCATTAACTGAAATAGGTGAAATATCTCATAAGAATCACTGAGGTTCATACAAAATGTTCAAGTTTCTCAAAAAGTTCTGTAATTTTATAAAATAGAGGCTAGAATAATAGTGATTGTAAATGTTGACAACTTACTTAGACAAATGTGAAGGTTGAGTTATACAATAGGAAACCTCTCTCTTACCTTCTATAAAACCCTCCTTGGTCCCCCCTTGATGGTCCATCCACATTGAGGGCAATTTGTTCACCTTTACTTTTTGCATAGTAGTTACTCGAAGTGTTGACAGCTAAATCAAACTCCACCTTAAAAATAAGTTTCAGGAACATAGAAATAGTTCATCAGTACATATATACATTCATTGGACAAGTTTGCATTGAACCTAAAAATACTGAAATTTGAAAATACACTGTTTTACTGAATAGCTTAAAACTTTACAGCCTGAAAGTGCACGAAAAGGCTTTTACCTTATGGTAAACAATACTCAGATGTGCAAGTGTTCCCCGTGTTTAATCAACAACAAAAACTTATATCCTTTATCACAAGTCATGAAATAATTTAATAGCAAATATAACTGGTAAAATCAGTTATGTTAAAACACTTTCATAAGTATAAAATATTAAATACAAAAATTTAATGCCATTTAAGGGGGCTCGCGGGTTTAAATAAAAAAAAATATTTAATATAGGATTTCGCTAAATTTTTCTATAAAAGAACTTTATCTTATACTTAATAGAAAAATGAAATAAAAAAATGGGGTCACAGTTCATTTATGCTCACAATATGCCTTCGCAAGAAGCATACATTTTTGTTAATGTCATTTTTTTCTGTTGATCTAATAGGAGAAAAAGCGGTGATATCGAAGAAGAAAAAGTACTAAATTACAGAAATCGCTTAAATTTTACAATTATTTAGTTTATGAACAGCTTATTCGAAAAACAACAATAAAAAATATAGGTCATCGATGAGTTAAAAAAGATATTTCAATTTTAATGCCAAAAAATGGCATTTTTGCACCAAAGGGAGATAAATTTGCAGCTTTTTCAATGATGTCTACATTTCAAAAGTCACCTGGGGCCAACACGAATTGATTTTTTGGAATGATCTTTGTACCATATGATAAAGTAACAACTACTAAAGGTAATTAATAAAATTTGTAATGAAAAATAAAATGTTTAATTTTTTTCTGAAAATCTTATACCCGCGAGCTTCCTTATTAATCAAAAGAAACTTGATATCTGAAATCAATTTATTCATAATTCATAATCATATTGAAATTTACAGTAATTATTCACAGTCTCAAACGTGAGAAGCATGGTCATGTTTGTATCATTAAAATCATTTCAATTTTAATTAATATGTTCCATTCCAGAAATCATTCTTACCATAAAACTACTTTTGCAATCCATGTTCACGTTTGATTTCAAAACAAAATTTTCAGAACTGCAGTTGTTCTTACAGTTATTATTTCTTTGTTTTCCTAATTGGGTAATTGGATGGAACTTTGTTTATTACAGTTAATATGGACAACTGTGCAAATAATAAAGTAAAACTTCATTTAACATATAATTTTCTTAGTTAAATGCTTCTTGTGATTTTATATGCAGGGACCCAATTTATAAGTATAACCTCCTAGCCAATACGTTAAACAATGTTTAATAATAATTAGTCTGTCAGAATGCTGATTCTAAGGCCAAATAAAAAACTCTACACTTAACTTGAGGTGTAATACCACCAAATCATGGTACGCCACATCCGGTTGCATACGAAAGTAGGCCTAAAAAAATATTCCCTTGAATTTGACAGTTGTAGAAAATTAACCCTGCATTTCAATGCACTTAAATTTTTCTGAGTCGTAAATATGTATGTTGGATGTCTGAATGCATCATTCTTTTTTTATTTGATCGTCTTATAAAATATTCTGGAACGTTAAGGTTACATAGTTACCAAAGCAAGTAACCAGTAAATACAAGTGTAAAAATTGGGTTGTTTACTTCCGGTGATGATTATTTTCTTATATGCAATGAAATGTAGTGTGAAATTTTCACTGTATCACTGGAAAGGATTAAACTTTACACATGCAAAGTATTTCTTTGGTTGAAATAAAGGTAAATACTGTACAATTTTTTTAAAAGTGTCAATTTAACAAAGACTAATAGGGAAAAATCAATGGTGGTATTACACCTATTTAGGGAAACCATATGTGCACTCGTGACCTTTTTGTACTTTCATTTTTAAAAGTTATAAATAAACCAGTTCATACATTGTAAACATGGACAATTCGGCATGGATTTAGACACAGAAAGCACGTTTGAGGTAAAATTGCCTTGAAATGGGGGTTTACGGGTGTTTTCTAAGTCAAATGGGTGGACAGACAAAGCTGTATTTAGTTTACTGTGTTAAATTTTAAATTACCCTTACAGTTTTGTTTATACAACATGTGAATTTTTTATTTCAGTGTTAACCATGTTCTGAAGAGCATTCTGTTGAAAAATCTTATATGTGAATTGGTCTGCAGATAACACTTCAGCATTAAAGTAAGTATCAACTATCATCATGTTTTTTGTTGTTTTTTTTGGCCGCAAAAGTTTACAATTTGCCATTGTGTCGTCTACATTTTGCACAGACAATAAATCATCTAAACACTTATTTGCCCTGGATTTATACACATCAGATACCAGTCTCACATACTTAAACTTTATAATTCATACCAATTATTTTTTGTACCAGCATTCCAAGGGACATAACCCTTTTTAAAACATTTTGAGGTATTTTTGTATTACTCTTTTCCCCATTTTTTAATGTAAAATACAAGAAAGTTGACTCTTTGTATAAATCTATTAGAAATATACTGTTATGAGTAAATAAAAAGACCTTGATACCAGTAACAATAAATGATTGACTGAAAGGGAACCGTTATTTGTCACACTAGGCGAACAGACCAAAAACTCGAGATACACATAAGGGCTTATAGAAACTTCCGTGTAGACTGTTAACATTTATAGAGACAGTTCTTTCAGCTAAAACACTTTAATTATTGATTTAACATTATATTTATTTAATTTTTGTGGGTAAATAATCACATTTGTTTTATTTTTTAGACAAAAGATATCAAGTTTTCATGAAAAAGGAAGGAAGGAGGAAAAATGGACCAAAACAGACCAAAACAGACCTTCAAATGAACTCTAAAAGGTGCAATAAAATTGTTTATCATCTTAAAGTTGTCTTTTGTATTCTATTTAATTGTTTGAATGCATAGATCATGAGTTTATGATCAGATAGTAGTCAACACTGCATTTTATAATGATACACTGAAATGAGCATTTTTCGAAGAAATTAGACTGAAATTGCCGTAGGATATGGCCTTACATTATAGTGATTTTCTCTGAAACTATAGCTCTGACTGAGACAAAACTTGACAGTTATGCTTGAAATAACTTGCAATTGGAGGGAAAAAAATTACATTAAGTTTATTTGATATTTAGGTGTTCTTTAGGTGTAATACCACCAAATCATGGTACGCCACATCCGGTTGCATACGAAAGTAGGCCTAAAAAAATATTCCCTTGAATTTGACAGTTGTAGAAAATTAACCCTGCATTTCAATGCACTTAAATTTTTCTGAGTCGTAAATATGTATGTTGGATGTCTGAATGCATCATTCTTTTTTTATTTGATCGTCTTATAAAATATTCTGGAACGTTAAGGTTACATAGTTACCAAAGCAAGTAACCAGTAAATACAAGTGTAAAAATTGGGTTGTTTACTTCCGGTGATGATTATTTTCTTATATGCAATGAAATGTAGTGTGAAATTTTCACTGTATCACTGGAAAGGATTAAACTTTACACATGCAAAGTATTTCTTTGGTTGAAATAAAGGTAAATACTGTACAATTTTTTTAAAAGTGTCAATTTAACAAAGACTAATAGGGAAAAATCAATGGTGGTATTACACCGTTGATAGGTCATTTTTAGTGTAAGAGGTACTTAGCACTATTAGTTTCAAATGAGTTCTCTATATATTCTAAAGAAGAAAACAAACTTCCTACCTATGCTTTAAATGAATTTCACTGGAACCACACATATTAATTTTGAAGTAATGTGAGTAAAAGATTGTTTAAGCAGTATATGCAGTAGTTCGTGGATTTTTTATCTATTATACTATGCCATGATCATGAAATGTTTTTTATAAATATTGAATTTCAATTTGTAGAACATGTACCCAGACAGAAACCCGAAATCAAATTCTTTATAACTTACCTTTTTCTGCTGTGGTTTGACTCTTGCTGCTAAGTGTTCAATTTTGTCGTAATTCAAATGGGCTGGTCTGATTGGGTACTGAAATATTTTGAATCTATGATGCATAAATAAATTTTATATAAGACCTGTTTGTCTGCTTTTTAAATCCGTATGAATGCTACAAATGTACTTTGAAATGTAGCATGGATTAATAAATGGGGAACGTGTCCATAGGGACACATTTGATGCCCCCACTAGCATATAACTATATAAAGGGACATAACTCAAGAACTTTAAAAGTGAAGCTGCCAAAATTTAAACTTAAACTGAGTTTAGTGGTATTAAGCATTACATGTATATATAAATTTCATTAAATTTAGTTGAGACAAACTAAGGTTAAGTGAACAGAAACAAAAAAACAGCAATATTTTCATTTGTAAAGGGGCATAACCCTAGAATGGTAATCAAAGTGCTTGTAAGCACTGAATGGTAACGATTGCTTTAATTAATCAGTTGGTAGTAATATTGAATATTGCATTGTATTAAGCATTGGTTTAAGTTGATTCAACTACCATTCTGGACAAAGAAAGATAACTCAAATTCTCAAAGAAAATCTTAAAAAGAATTGACTTTAGTTGAAGACAATCATTGACAAAGGGAGATAACTCAATTAAAAAAAGTTACTTGATTGATATTTTTGATTTTTTTTAGCAATTTTTCCATTTGTAAAGTACATAACTCCAGAACAGTAAAAGTGACGTCACCAATATTTAAACTTGATCTGCATATTGTAGAAATAAGCATTGTGAATAAGTTTCATAACATTTACCGTAGTTGAGGCAAACTTAAGTTAAAGAACAGAAACAAAAAAAAATAGCAATTTTTCCATTTGTAAAGGCGCGTAACTCTAAAACAGTAGACGTGACGCCACCAAAATTCAAACCTGGTCTGTCTTTAGTGGTAATAAGCATAGTGAATAAGTTTCATAACATTTGTTTGAGGCAAACTAAAGTTAGAGAACAGAAACCAACTTTGGGACGTTCGGAAGCACAGAAGGACAAGGGTAGAACTTAGTACCCCCTCCGCTACGGCGGGGGCATAATAAAAATGCAAGTTCAATTTGATTTTTTTCATCTCAACACTTAATCATAATCATTAAAGACTAAATTGGTTAATAATCTTTCCATTGATTTGAACATTTGCCTTTGATTGATTATAGTACTCAACTTCTACAACATAACTTGATTTGTGAGATAACATTCTCTGAAACAGATACATATAAATAGATTATGTATGGTATTTGTGTCAATGAGACAGCATTCAACTTGGCTTTGTAACTTGTAACTAATGTACATCATGTTGTACTTAAAACATACCTTAATAATCATGTTAATAGGGTTAAAAAAATATGAAATTCAAATATGTATGTAATATCTAATAAATGTTGAACTTTAATACAAAAGTTATATACAATTACCTGAAGGAGAAACAAATTATCAGACAAGCTTTTGGACAGGTATACATCAATCTGAAAAGCAAAATATATAACAGTATGTCATTGCTCTTCACAATTTTTCACTTATTGTTGTGTCATAAATTAAGTTTTCTTGTTGATTTTTTTTTTACATTATTTTGTCATGAAGGGCCTTTTCATTGCATACTAGTACTAGCTGTATGATGTAAGTTTCACTCATTTATTATTGAAGGTAAAGAGGGGGCCTGCAGCTGTTAAAATTCAAGCAACATCATTTGGTGGACAATTATCTCATTCAAAATCATACCAAATCACCTTAATTTCATATTTAATTTCAGTAACTTAAGACCACTATCATAAATATACATGTAACAGTTCAATCAAAACTCTGACCAAATTGCAATTTGATTCATCAAATTCAACTGTTCAGAAATTTTAACACACTGCTGTATAAAAGAACCAGTAAAGTATTCAAAATGCAAAATTATCACCTAAAATTTCTAAGGATAAACTTATTCTACTGGGTTATTGAAAGACAAGATATTGATTTTTAAATTGCTAAAATAATGTCCTGCAGTAACTAAGTTCTTAAAATATCTCTTCTAAAATGTTGTTTTTCAATACATGCTTCAATAATATTGCTTGAATTAAGTCTTAAGCCTTCTGACTGTAAGTTTTAGAGATGCTGTTCTGAGGTTGATCTAAGCCAAGGATTTGTATAGTGAGATCCTTGTCTATTTTAAAGATCTATTAAGGATTATGTACCCTTGTGTTGCTTCAATGTTAAACATATGGAAATTTTATAGAAAATCCACAGCCTTTATCCTTGTTCTATCATATTTGGCAATTTGATGACTGATAGATATAGGATTATTACATGCAGTGCTAGCATTGATTTCCTTAAAACAAGTTCAGGGGTCACCACACTTCAAAATTATAGGGAGAAGTGTATAGGGAGAAGTCACTTCTCCCTGGCAGCCAAATAGGGAGAAGTGAAGACCCAACAGGGACAAAAAACCGACTGCGTTTTGTAGTTTATAATTGTTGTGCTGGTTCCCGGCAGTGTACTTCACTTCATACGTAGTAAAAATACAAGCGAATACCAGTTGATAATATTCCGTTTTTGAAAAGAAATCTGAATTTTTTTATGGGACATCACATTTTGTCAGTAAATATAAGAACATCAAAATTAATAGTGCATTTCAATATGGATAAGGTAAATGATGAGAGATGAAAAGATGAAATGGCGCCATCTACAATTTTCAATAACAAAGATGGCGGACAATAAACAATCATAACAAAATCGAGATTTTCCTTTTTTCTTGCTTATAGTACACCTGGGCATGCAATTTAACGTTGATGTATGATACTATCGCGGAGAAATCAGTTCTGAATTTGGGGAAACATGCTTTGTATTTCAATACCTATCGGTCGTTTACGTTTGAATCGAGAATTTCTCAAAAATCATGAGGCGACATTGGGAAATTTAATGAAAATCGAGGGCGACATAAACTTCTCCCTGGAGCTTCTCTAGAGCGAAGTGGGGAGACCTAGAGCGACTATGGTGTGGTGACCCCTGAAGTTTATTATTGTAGTTATTGGTTAGAACAAATAAAAATATGGACCAAATCAAGTACACCTTTTAGGGTGCGCTCAAATTTAGTTACTCTGCACGAGGTATTTTGGAATTTACAGGTTGGTTAGAACTTTTTGTAAAAAACAAACACTAGCACATCATAGAAAAGCAAGTGAGTAATCTATGTTTCAAATGTTATAACAAAAATCTCTGTATTAAAGGCTGTGGATTTTCTATAAAAATCTTGGTTTATTTGCCACAAAGTACTCCTTTTCCATTTGTTTTCTATTAAATGCAATGCAACAGTAAATAATAATGCTTTGTATCAAGTTTCCCCCTAGTATATGTTAAAAATGGCCTGTCTCTATTATTTGTTATATCTGTAGTCTTGATACAATTGATGTTTAAAAAATTCGTACAAAAATGGCTACAGAAGGGTACATAAACCTTAAGCCTAATAAAACAAACACTGACAGTGGCGTAGCCAGGGTTAAAATGATGTGGATGCGAGAAAAAAAATTAGGACTTTTTATGCACTTTTTTTTCTGACATTTTTCCTGTATACATGTGTACTCCCCCTACAATCCGACAATGGCTAGATTTTTGTTTAATTTCAAAATACCCATCAATATATAAGTTTCTAACAGAATTTTGTTGTTATCTCGTAACTACCATCATTAGATACAGTAATATGTGATATTAAAGTTTCACATCCAATTGAAATATGAAATCTCAAAATGGACCCATTACAAAGGCCCTTTTGTATATGGAACTTCGAAATATAGGCTCTGAAGTGATACCCCCCTTTCCCGGAATTTGAGCCTCCACATGGGATTTTTTTATTACTTGTCTTAACGCGTTGCAGGGGACAGAAACGCCGGGCGTCCGTCATGTGTTTCCAGATTTTTGTGAAATTTATATCATCAGCAATGTCTTTGAAACTCGTGAAAATAAGTCCTGATCAAATAATTTAACCAACTATGCCCCCTTTGAAATATAAATCATAATTGATATACCATTGCATTTGACCTGAAGCTTTTATTTCTCTTTAGATATTAAATTTAAAAAAAGAAAGAAAATGCTTTTTTTTAGTTACTGCCCTTGTATATTAGAATAGATAAATATGTGCACTACAGGGACTTTTGAACTCTTTTTTTGAAAATAAAATTAATATTGAACCAAGTTTGAAACGGGTAATTATTAGCCCAGAAATGATCACACTCCATAATAAATACTAGTTGTATTTAATGTCACAGGAAACGAAATCAGGCAATGATGTGTTCATTGTTAACTAGTAATGTTGCTATGTCATCGCTCCGCTTGGTTCAATCTCAGACCAGACATGTCTGCAGGTCTACGTATTATCATCCTCTGCGCTTGCCGACGACGTGCTAAGACGTAGACTTTTCACGAAAAATTGACAGCACTTTTCTGCGATTTATCCATCTTAAGCTTGTTTACATAAACTTTAAATGATCTTAAAGGGAAATTCCGCGATTTTTTACTTATCATCTAATTATGTTCATCTTAACATAAAAAACACATTTGCAAAGTTTTAAATTTATATTCCTTCTAATAACGGAGAAAATCAAGTATTTGTAACTTTTTTGGTTGAATTCTCGAGTGGGTCGTGACGTATTAGCCCGATTTATTGAATTCTGGGAAAAAATAAAATCTGTTTAACTCTTATAGCTTATCGACAATATACGTAATTAAAAGCGCACAGCTGACGAATGGTCGAAGTTATAAACCACAATATAAGAATGAACGAAAGTGAATATGCATATATATACCGTTTTGTATTGATTGAATTAAACTCATATAAAATTATCTCTAGTAAATGTTTTTGAATAAATTTAATTAATTATTGTTGAGATTTTTTTCATAAAATATTTATTGAACATTTTTACTGATATTGAACTGAAAATATTTCAGTTCTATTTACCGTTATTGTTTTGATAATCATTTCAATGCAACTAATGTGTGAGCAGAGTGTGTATATTATTTTGTAAAGGTCACTGTATATTTCTCGGCTTGAGGTCAATTCGTTTACCTTGTAGCTATTTAGCCGCAGGTGTGAGTTCAAGCGTACACAGGTATAAATGTTGTTATTTGGAAAGGATAAATAGAAAGGATTAGAGTATATGCTGTCATGATGTTAATACACTAAGATTAAATACACGATGAGAATAAAGATACAATAATTAAATTGTGTAAATTAATTGAAAATAAAATTCAGATTCGTAATTCCGAAAGTGTATAAAAATAAAAGGAAACAATTTTTGATTACTTTCTTAGCGGCAATTGGCGTAAAGATTCAAATATGAAGCAAAAAATAGTAGTTTTAATCTTTAATAAAAACTAAATGCAATATTACCCAATTTGATATACCATTGTACATCTGTTTGATATCATTGACTTTACCGGAATTTCTTAACTTGTATTCAAATCTGGCTGTGTTTAAATGCTAATAAAACTATTGCAATTTTAAAGTTTTTAATTGACAAAAAAATACAACATACAACATGCATAATTTTTTTTTAGTTTCTTTTTAACATTTTATTCTTACATAATTAAATTCATTTGACAATCATTTACACAAACTTTTTGTGAAAAGAATACTAATTATCTAAGCTAAGGCATTATATCTTTTGAGGATTTTTGAGGATTTTTTTTAAAATTCTATGATAATAGTTGTGCAATGTTGAACATGATAGCCGTCATTAATCCAAATAAGTAATACAGTAGTTGTAATAAAAGTTATACTTTAGTCATGCATTACAGATATTGACGAATTTATAATAGTTCGTTCATACATCGTTGTTCATGAAACAATCATTATTAGTATACATGTAAGTTTCTTGACGTATAAGAGCCTTTGAGGATGAGCTCCAGAGAAATCAGACTAGTTGCGTTTCATTCGTTTGTTTGTTGGGAAAGGAGAGGAAATGCAACCGCTTGTACAGATAAACGACAGAATTACCATACAAGCATTTATAGTCAACACAATCAGAAAGAGTTCCCATCGTTAGACGGGGAATATGAAGGCTTCCAAGAATGAACAAGTGACATGTCTAACTCTGAACAGTTAGAGAACAGACTATCGACATCGAACGCTTGTTCTTGATATTTGAAACTGTATGCATATATATACGTATACGTTTATGATATAGTGATGAGTTCTGACAAAAACTAAATTCCTTCATGGTTATATCTTGCCATACGTTTATATTGGTTTGTAAGGTGATTACTCAAAATCGTTATTTGAAAATCCTGTTTGTGAGATGTAGATTCATTTCAATACAGAAATTTCGTCTATATATTTCACAAGTGTATAACACAGAGAAGCTCTGAAGGTTCATTACTCCCATTTTGTTTGGGTGTGAACCATCGATGTTTACAGCAATATAAAGGAATAAGGTGATGATGGTAGAAAGAACTATGGGCGTCATGTGGCAAATATTACATGCATATCGGACAATGAGTTGTCAATCTGTATGAAAAGTTTTCCAATACAACCATATTATTGAGAAGGAATGTTTACATGCTATACTCTCGTACTAGTATTACAGGGTTCTTGTGGCGTTCACCTTAGACACACATCGTTTTAACGATGTTTAAAAAAAGACAGAACCAATTTAATGTCATATTTCCCTATTTTTTAAATATAACTAAAATTCTTTTATCTGACAAGAATATCCCTATTTAGCGAACAAGTAATTTATTCTTTTTTCGGTTATTGAATACCAAGAAAGAAAATAAATCCCGAAATTAATTTGAAACTTTGATACTCAAAAGTTTCCCAGCAAAATATTCGCATCCCCTGGGGATAATTAGTGTTTGTCCAGTGGCATATATAACAATTGTGATGACGAATTCCTTCCTTTGTTTGAGAACAATCTTATTGAAATATAAATCTGTGATTTTCCTAGGTCCACAGCTTCAATGAACCAAAGCAAAAGTTATACATCGACCTGTATTTAAATCAAATTGGTTCTCTTCTTCTTTTGGTATACAACTGTAGTCTATCGACATTCGATAATTACATACTGTTGGCATACGTTGGCTAGCCTATTTACAACACTTTTACCCCTATTTATTCAAAATATATGTTTTTTTCTTATGTTCAATGTATTCACGTATATATTTTAAATTGCGCTATAGTTCCGTAACTTTATATCCAGTCGTATAAACGAATCGTCGGCAAGTGCGTACATTTTTTTAAATCAATATTTCTGGTCTGTTCCAATCTGTCCTTCACTATTGACAATGACTATATATTACATTTTCCCAAATTCACCCTTGGAAAAAATATTTAAATAGATTTTAATTTCATCAAATCTTATTTTTTGGGTATTATTTATATATTATGAATTATATTCTTTACACCAGAAATGTTATTTATAAACAAGCGTATGAGTTTAGTAATGACAAGTAAGACAGAGTTGTATATTATACATCTGATAGTTCAAAATGGAAAGTTATAAGTTATAAGTTATCAGCCGTGTACACTGATCAATACCTGCAGAAGTGAAACGATGCATGAACTTGCAAGCCCGACAGGAAATCGCTTGAATACCTGGACGTGTCACCTCACACCCCTCACAATACCTTTGGAAGTAATACCTTTAGCCATGCTGGTGATCAGATAAGGGAAGATCAAAATATACTTGAAAAAAGTTTATTACTTTAAAGAATTATGAACAAATTAGATTTTCGAAAACAATTTTCACGGAACACTTATTTATGATTTCAACTTTGACTTTTCACCTAATTCACATATCAACAGTTTAAAAACAACAGACCATGGTAATTTAAAAAAAGTAAGAATATTTTCCATATCAAGTTAGTTAGTCGTATTATACAACCGTACGATTGACAAGATATCGACAAGCAATTACGACTACATCGGTTACTGTAGTTTTGTTTCTTTGTGGTTTATAGACATATCGTTTTTATTCATCGGGAAAGAAGACAAGATGGCGGATCTCGGAGAATTGATACTCTAAATTTAAAATCGATGGTGATCGCTTATCTAGCGGAATAAAACTTTAATATCTATGAATTTGAACATTTTTATACAGAATGAACATAATATCAATTTTTGATTTTTTTGCGAAGTTTCCCTTTAAGGTTCATCATAAGGAATTGAAAAATATGGCCGTGTTTACACCTCAAAAATTACTATGAGTACAGACAAACTGGTACATCCAGGAAAGTTTTAAGGCATGGCAGGAACTAGATATATAAAAGTTATATGAAGTCTACGTTTCAGAAAATTAAAAACTTACCTGGATTTTGATGTCCATTTTTTTCCAGTCTGCAGAAGATAGCAAAATAAACAAACACCCCAGTCTTCACGATGAACTGTTAAACCTACAGGCCCGGAGCTCAATTTTTGAAATTTTTTAGTTAGATTCTGTTGGCCTGTAGATATGATATTTACAGGCCCGAGAGCAATTTTACAAGCCTGGGCTGCCTGGGCTGCCTGGGCTGCCAGGGCTGCCACTCAGCGTGAAGACTGACACCCGAGTTTCATTTGATACGGTCCACTCAGTTACACAGTTTAAACCTGTTAAATCACATATTGTTTACAGGTGTCTATTGTCCATCTATTGTCCATTTAAATCAATACTACTCACAACATTGATTATATGAGGGGAGCTTCTCAATCGTTTTCACGACTTAGTTAATTTTTGCACCTTCTGCAGGAACGAAAAAAAATGGATAGCAAAATCTAGAAAAGTTTATAATTTTCTGAAACATAAAATGCATTTAAAATTTATATATCTAGTTCCTGCCATCCCTTAAAACTGTTGCAGGTGTATAGGTTAGTCTGTACTCAGAGTAAAATTTGGGGTGTAAATACGGCCATTTTAGCCAAAAGGTTAAAGGAAAGAAGACCATGTATACTGCTTTGGAAATGATTGGACGATGTTCACATATCGTCACCCTTACATTCAGACACAACATATGCAATTATATATTTTTTTTTTGTCAAAATGATGTGGATGCTTGAGCATCTGAGCATACATGCAAGCTACGCCACTGACTGATAGATGGAATAAATGTTTTTACATACTCTTTCTTTGTTCGAAATTTTCCAAAAATATTTAAAGGAAAGAAGAGTAATTGGACATTGTGGATATAGTATGGTAAAATATGTCTGCTATATGGTGAAGTTTTTTTTAACTTCTTCAGTTCTTGAACTAACAATACCCCTCCCCCTTTTTCCAAACAACAATCCCAAATGATTAAATTTCAATTTTGTCAAAATTTTCAAGTATTTTATAGCTAACTATGTAACGCAAGTATACTATTCTATAACAAAATTCATTATTGAACCTGTCATTAGATTAAAATGCAATGTTTTGTCACCTCATGCTCAATCGGGTCGTCTTCTTCGTCCGACATTGTTCCGACTGTTATACTCACAGGTAAGTTAAATAGTGCTGATCCCTAACCTGGTTTTATTCAATTATTTTGATAAAATATACATATGATCACATATTATTTTTATAATATGATAGATTATTTGTAAGTTTTCCGTTTCCATTTTTATTTCCATACTTTTTTTATAATCTGTTTTCAACAAGATTTTTTCTCTCTCTTTGAGATACAAAAGAGAGTTTGGAATGGGGAGAGGACGGCTTACATTTTATTTTGGGCAGTGTCTGCGCATACCCGCATGCGGGTACGCGTAGTCAAATTTGACTTCGTAGGCTACGTGTACCCGCAACCGATTTTATAATAAACTGTCATATGATAGTGAAAGATGCACGAAAATGTCGGTTATTTCCTGATTTTGTGAGTCAGTTCAGGGAAGATAATGGCAAATTATATTTTTTAATTTGTATTTAAAGTTTTGGTTAGAAAAATAGAAATTAAAAGTAATTGCACATTAAAAAATAAAATTTGTATAATTCATATGTTAAAAAAGTGTGAAAGTTATTTTTCTAATAAAGTTGTCAAAACGACTAAAAATAAAGTTTGAGTGTATACAAAATTTAATAATACTTTATTTCCGTAAGCAAATACAGCTTATTGGATTTACACAATATAAATATCCAATAGATAATATACAGCATAATATAACATTTATACACAAATTATACAAAACAATGAAAGAATTAAGCGGAGTATGACATATAGACATATTAAACTAAAAATAAACATTTGAATAATTAACCATTACGTGCTTTTTCTGCAGAAAACAAATATTTTACTAGGTTGTTTAGCTCTTTGATATTTCTTACAGATAACAGCTACACTAATTCAGTAAAGTAGAGGGTCTCTAATAGTAATAACTATTTACATATTTACATCTGATGTCGTTATATTTATCACATTCTAAAATAAAATGATACTCGTCTTCAATAGTATTTGTATTACACATACTACACAAACGTTCCTTTCTTGCTATACTATAGTATCTACCTGTTTCTATGCATAGTGCATGAGCATTTATGTTATATCTAGTAATATAAGATTTATACAAACTGTTTAATGGACGACTAAGGTAAAATTGCATAGTGTTGCCATCTTGTAAATACTGATACAAAGTGCATTTCGGCGAATTTTCAAAATATGATAAACCTCACGTCTGCGTACATGAACAAAAATGAATTTAACATTCTGACTTCATATGGCTCAATACCCAGGCCTGTTTGATTAATTCTATTTCTATAGAGAGAATATAAAAAGGGGATAATGACTTCCTTTGCATCAATCCTGCGGTTACAACTAAAAAACTCTGAAAACTGACCATCTAACTTCATTAAACACAGGTTTTCAATTTAGAACACATAGGTAATACGATAAAATTCCATCCCGTTATTATATATATTCAAAATTACGCGGGCTCACGTTCCCAGGAAACAGACTCCTAGGAAGCATTAAAGAACCCTGGGCAAACGAACCAAGCCGTAGGCTTGCATTTCCCCCAAAAGAGTTATCTACACTTAAATGGCTTATTTGAGAAAAATATGATTCTAAAAACAAAAAAATGGATATTTGTTTAAATATTATGAATAATAAAGTTAATCACAAAGTTTTTTTTAAATCAATAAACAGTCGAACTAATAAATTGTAAATCTGTCTCCAAAACTGCAGATTTGGGCAAATAACTAGACCGATTTTGTTTTGCGATTGTATAATCCAAGATGTTGTTATACCATGGAGCTACCTTTAATCTATTTTTTTTAAATATGTCATACGTCATGTAATTATGGGAGTATTTTCATATTTAGAAGAACATTTTGCCGGCACTGATTAAGCTATCGTCTGTATAGTCGAGATTCACGTTGATAGTACTAGGCATGCTTATTTAAAGTTATTAGAATATATATGGTACAAATAAGTGTTATATATATTTAAAAAATCTGAGGTTTATGATAATAAAAGGGAGGGACTAGGGGGGGGGTCATAACAGCACCAATGTCACAGTGTGAAATAATTTCTAATAGGTGTAACAATTTTGACCCTCAGACTGTATTTGGTTTGAAGAGTGGACTATTTTTTTCAAGGATCAATTCATGGTAATATTCATTAAAACTTTAATCAATTTATTCTTTCAATATATACTATTATCGGTGTTGCAATACATTTTTTAATACGTTTTACCTCGGGACTTTTCTATTTTTTAATCGGAACACCTCGGCAGCTTCCCCTGCTTCGGAATAATTTTGATTAAATGTCAACAACAAACAACACGTGAGAGGATGGCGGAAGACGTCAACGAACAATCATCTTTGTTGAAACCACAGAAAAAAATGTTGAAACAACAGGTCTATAGTAACAAACAGTCATGGATAACTGAATATATTTTATAAGTTTTTCCTTCACCATACTTTCGGTTTCGCATTTAAACAATGAACTTTCTGAGTCATTTTTTACAGTTTTTGTTTTCTTTTCCTCTAGCTGCTTAAAAGCGGGAAACAAAAACTTATGAGTCAAATCTTAGAAATCAACCGGCAAAAAGTATTTAAAAATGTATGATACAAGGAAACAAATCTATACTTCATGTTCTTGGATATCTTCATTGAATCTAGAGATTGAAAGTGTTCAGAGAAAATGGCATTGATTGGAAAACGATGCACAGAATATATTGAACTTTCTGAAATAGGTTGTGCTCTCAAAAACACAAATACAACATCTTACGGTTCAACACAATTGGTGGAAGTTTCTGTAAACTTTTTGGTAATATGAAAATATATTGTGCTTGCCTTCATATACATGTGATAAGACCTGAGACAATAACATTTTATGTTTCAATCCTTTATGTATTTGTCAGTTATAAAAGCTCACAGATATGTATATCTGTTTATTAAGGTATCAGGTCAGTTTGCCCTAATTGCATGTTCGCCTTGGGTCCGTTCGCCCTTGGTACGTTCGCCCTACTTTTAAATAAGAAATGTCAATATTATAAAGGGCATAAAAATTTACAAAACTTATTCAGATATTTGAGGGGGCTGATGGGTTATTTCCGTTCTTCGTGATCGGCTCATTTTCGCTATCGTGATCCGTTTATCTACAGATTTATTTTTCGTGATTCGTGATGAAACCATTGTTCGTGAATCGTTTTCATTGGAATTTTATGTTCGTTCTTCGTGATTGAGACATATTTTTCGTTCTCGTGATTTTTTTTTCATTACGGAAAAAAAGAGTTCCATTGAGTTGTCTTTCTTGGCTTAAAAAGTTGAAGTGGCACGATAGTTTTAAAAGTGCAATTAGGTCATTTATTAGTGCAAGCTATGGCAGCCCCCATGGCTGAGAGCCACAGCAATAACATTGTCGAGGTTGTGATATTTTATGTAGATCCAACCTGTTTTGGACAGGAAAATAAATTTATTGGGACAACCAGCAGGAGTGGGAGAACAATCAGGCTCAGCAGTAAATTTTATTGACAAAATAAATATATATACTTTATAATCTCTTAGTTTAGCCTCAAGATAAAACACAGATGTGGTTCCATGGTATTTACGCCAGTAAAACATTTCTATGAAATATTATTATTATACAATAAAAGAAGTCAGAATGTGACTGTTTTTAACGATTTAATTTAGAACCTGGGAGAATTCAACATGTAAACAAGTAATGAGCCAGTAATGTATTTGATTGTAGCTTAATTGCACCAAACAACCAGCTTCTGAATCTCTATTATCGAGATTGATTGGTGATACTCTTCTTATATTTTCGTGATCTGTGATCATGGAAATTTATTTTCTGTGACTCGTGATTGACAAAAAAATCAACTCGTGAATCGTGATGAGACCCCCCCATCAGGCCCCTCATATTTATGTGGTCTATTCTTTGAATTTCTGAAAACACATAGAAAGCTTGTTCAATGACATAATACTTCTCACTGATTGTTGTAATATTTGTCTTTGATGCGGGATTAATAATAAAAACAACATTTTGTTTTAAGAAAAGAATTTACAAGTTCATTTATTATGAAACTACTTTAACACAATCATGTGATAGAGTAGTCTCAGTTATACTGCTTAAATCGACTGAATAAAATGATTTGGTAACAAATATTAAAATAAAGATAAATTATAAACATTGATTTGTATTCCAGTATTCTACCTATATGTAAATCAAAAGAAAACTATAAAATGGTTGAGGGAATACATATACATGTATTTGGCGAATTTCAACAAAATCTAACATATTCATATATAAATTATAAACATTATGCAACTAGACAACAATAAGAAAAAAATAAAATTCAGGGCGTTGGACCCTGGGCAAAACAGGTATCAGGGTGAACATGTACCAGGGCGAACGGACCGGGATTCGTTAATTTACATGCCGTCTATAAATAAAGCTTTGAATTGAATTGAATTGAACATGTGTTGCAGAAGCCTTAGATTAGACATACTAGAAACAACCTTCTAATAATATTAAAAAACATAAATTAAAAAAAAAAGATTTTTAATACCAGAAAAAAATGTAAATTTTTTGTCGGCCAAAAAATCAAGAAACACCTAAGTTCATAAAGAGATAACTGTTAGAGTGGGGCGCTCATATTCCCCGGGGACACAATTTCACCATTTCATGATTTTGAGGTGCAAAAACTTCAAAGGATGTGGGAAATGGAAGAAAGATGCCGGTAAATTATATTATTATAACAAATATTATTATTTTTTAAACTTACCATGAAGGACTGGAAAACAGACAACGATTTTCGGCCAATTTCCTGAATGAAAAAATGATTTCATAGAAGTATTTCTAAGACTGATTGCCCTAAATTTCAGTTCTTTACACCTTTGAAATGTCTGCTATTCATCTATTATTCTATAATGAAATTGATTTGATTAATATTGTTTAAAGCTGCAGTTATTTGGTTTTAAATAGATTTGTAAAATCGGCGAATATATGTCCCCCTTTGTCAAAACATCAGGCAATTTCAAATAGCCTTTAATCTAACTTTTCAGATGATTTTTTTTTCAAAGAAACGCATTTTCAAGCTAAGAATATTTAGTTTTTGATGTTATCTTCATATAGAAATATCCGTATACATCATAAACATAACAATCTGAACATAAACTGCAGAAAATATAAAAAGTTATGGCGAAAATGCACCCCACTCTAGCATTTTTTTGTTATTTATATATATCAGCATAAGGCTGTCATATGAAAGAAGCAAAAATTAATTGCAGGGTATTGACTTTTTTGGAGGCAAATCACTGACTCATATTTATTTGCCATGATGATACCAATAGTTAGGTGAAATTTCAAATGTATTAGCATTGGCACATCTCATTGAAATTGGAATTATTTGGCCATGCCCCTTCATTCATGGTTTGTTGAAAGTGAATGCTTAGATTTGGTTACATGTTATTTATTGCCATTTTAATTACAGCATATGCATTTACAATAAAAATCTATACATTGATTTGTACTTTAAAGCTAGTCATTTCTCTGTCTATAAGGTGTTATATTACATGAAACATTCGTATGATTCATCTTACTCAGAAACCACTATATTTATAGATTATTGTTGATCATCTCAACGAGATTGATTTTCTCTCTTGAGCCAGAAAGGCGAAAGTGAGAACAGCAATCAAATTGAGATGATTAATGATAACCTGCTTTATAAATCGCTATTTTACCTATGAAGTCGTTGTCAATTTCATTAGCAACGTCAGGTGCCCCCTTAGTTTCTAGTGATTTTTTTTCATAACACTTGACATCACTGCACTGAGAAAAGAAATTATCAGTCAGCAAGATCAAAGGAAAATTTCGTAAAATAGCGATAAAATTACATATCACAATAATTGATCTCACATTTTTGTACATTGTTCAACAATTGGAATAATAAAAACAGACAAAAGATTCTGAATTTACAGTCATCATTGATGTTATTTTCAGGCATCTTAAACCTCTTCTTCGTCATCTATTTTCAGGCATCTTACAATGTATTAGATTCTTCATCTATTTTCAGGCTTCTGATACATATTCTTCATCATCTATTTTCAGGTGTCTGATACCTATTCTTCATCATCTATTTTCAGGCATCTTATTAGATTTTTCATCATCTACTTTCAGGCTTCTGATACATATTCTTCATCATCTATTTTCAGGCTTCTGATACATATTCTTCATCATCTATTTGTAGGTATCTGATACCTATTCTTCATCATCTATTTTCAGGCATCTTATTAGATTCTTTATCATCTATTTTCAGGCTTCTGATACCTATTCTTCATCATCTATTTTCAGGCATCTTATACCTCTTCTTCGTCATCACAACAAGGAGTCAATACAGTGACCAGTAGTATCAATGAACCCCGTAAAACACATGTACCTAAACACATACCAGATGAAAAGATACTGTCTGGAAAGTATGAGGTACATATATGTAATATATAGATAATTGATTAATTACGAAAACAAAGTGATATGACTTGCAGAAATTGGAACATAATTATCATAATGATACAACAGTGGCATCACCATGATCACTTTTACAATTCAAGAGTAATGCCCCTTTACTAATGAAAAAATAAATTATTTTTTTTGTTTCCATTACCTAATTTTATATAATTGCATGAAGTTTGTCTCAATTAAATGTTATGAATCTATTCACAATGTTTATTACCTAAATACACAGATCAAGGGTGAATTTTGGTAGAATCGCTTTTACTGTTCTTGAGTTATGTCCCTTTATAATGTTGTATACAAGCAGGGGCATCATCTGTGTCCCATGGACACCTTTGGCTTCCCCATTTGTCTGACATTTTTTGGGGTAAGATACATTGTGTCTCAATGATAAAAAAAGCCAAAGTTAATCATAAGTTCATTGTAATTATCAAAATTTTAATGATTGTGTTGAGTGGTATCATCCTGTTGAGTGATCATAGTTCAAAACACTTCATGTCTACTTCAAACAATACACAAACAGTTTTCCGCTGAGATTTGATTTTCACAATATAAGCTGGTGTAATCTATCGTGTTTTATTTTATACAAAATTTTAAAGATTACTCAATGCTCATCAAAGCAATTATCACATAGACTGTCAATCCTTGTGTGCTATTTTTATAACAACTTAAGTTTATACCAATTTAACATTTTTTGTAAGGTAAATAATAGAATATTTTATAATTGTATCCTCACAAACAAAGTTTATAGAATTCTGCATAAAAAAGGATGTTTCATTAATACATCATGTACATATAAAAATGAGGAAATGTGGACTGATTGCCTATCAGACAAACCTATACCAGAGACCAAATGACATAGAAGTTAACAACTAAAGGTTACTGTACTGCCTTCAATAATGAACAAAACCCACACAGAATAGAAAGCTATGAAAGGCCCAGAATTGACAAATGTATAATAATTCAAATGAGAAAATAATAATAATAAAAAAAAACATATAAGATATACAAAAACAAATGAACAACCACTGAAATACCAGCTCCTGAGTTAGGAAAGACACAATACATGTTTGTTTTCAACCATTGTGAGTGATTCAAGATTTCTAACAGTGTTTTGAGTTTTTTTGCGAAAATGTAGATTGCTATATAAAAAAGTTAAATCTTATCTGTTTCCCATTTTTTCCTGACAGAAGAAAAAGGAGAGAAAGTTAAATTATACAGCAATTATTATTATTTATATTTATGATGATATATATTTTCTGTTTTTAGAGTTTGGATTATGACATTGTTGAAAATGACCTGTTTGAGGAGATGCTTAAAAATAATACAAATAAGGTAATTAAATAAAGACTCAAGAAAATACCAAAGTAGAGAGAAAACTAATTAAAGTTGTGAGAGATTATTTGTAAAAGATGGAAATGACTCTCAGCTGTTCACACAAATTCTTGCTACTTTAAAATAGGCAAAAGTAAACTGAAAAGTTATAAGTTAAGGGACTCATCATAGATACCAGGCTTATTAATGTGTATGCTGGACACACTTCTCTAAAAATTCATCAGTGACAATGGAAATAGCTTTTAGCAAAAGTACAGACCTTTTCTTTTTGTGTAGTTTCCATTGTTATTCAACACAAAAAAAGTAATTGAAGATATATGGGAAGAATTGACCTAATTTCATAAAGAATCTGTTGTTTACTGATTGTACCAGGAACATATTAACCCGCTTTATGTCTGAAAATTGAGGTTCTATTTACAAAAAATACTAGACATGACCCCTTAGAATCCGGGGGGTCCACAATAGGAATGCTCTCATACATGGAAGGATAGGATCATCTTCCAGAGTTCTTGAAACATTTTTTTCCCTGGTGGTCCTTGAGGGAAATGTGCTGGTTTTCACTATCATTTCTATTGCAAAATACATGTACTGAAATTGTGCCAGTCCTTTGCAAATTCTTGTGGTCCAAACCTTAGGACCACCACTTTTTAGCTCACCTGGCACGATGAATCTGTGAAAAAGTTTTGGTGGTCAAGTCCATAAACAACCTGTATTTGCATGAGAGTATATTGTATTTTATTATTTCTTTATCATATCTGCTGCAGTGTTTTATATTTGCATATAAGTGATAATGCAGATATGGCTATCCTATTGATATTAGATGGTAAATGCACATTTGCCCCTGGTAGCAGTAGGAATTAGGCAAATTATTGTTCAAAGATTTTGTAACAAATATGAGATAAAACATTTTATCTATAGTTTTAATTGTAGAAAATACGAAACAAGAAAGTGGATATAAAGAGTAAAGCAATATTGTAACATACATGTACAAGCTGATTTGTACTACAGTTTTATCATGATTTTCTTTTTTATCGTTTTTATAGGATTACATAAAGACTGAGTTTTTAAGATGGCTGATCATGGGTATGATAGGTGTATTAACTGGACTGGTTGCCTGTTTGATAGATGTGTGTGTCATACAAACAACACAATTAAAATTTGGATATATTAAAGATTGTATCCTTACAGACATATCTTACATATTTTATTTTTTATTGAAAATAATACATGTAGATACATGTACAAGTATATGATTTACACATTTTTATTAAGGGGCCAGATGAGGCCCATCTCTGAGTGCGTTTTTTTCCCCACTGCATTGAAGTCTTAAGCTTTTATCTGCTCTTTGGTTGGGTTGTTGTCTCATTGACATATTCCCCATTTCAATTCTCTATTTTATCATATAATGTTATTACATTTAGTTCACCCTATTTAGGAGATAACTGTATTGTATTTTAAGCTCTGAAAGCTTATCAATTGGTGATTTGATGGTCGCAAATAAAGTTTACTGGCAACACTTTAGCGGAGACAATAAACAGATATTTGCGACCATCAAATCACTAATTGATGCCGTTGGAGCTTAATATACAATACAGTTATCTCCATTCTAATAAAACTGACAGAAAACAATGTTAAAACATGTATTTAAAATCTGTCATAAATCGTCTGTGCTTGGGGTATGGTTCTATAGCATCAATTGTCAATTGATGCCATGAAATAAGTGACGTTATCCAATCAAAATGAACGTTACAAACGTTGTTGCAATAGAATTATGTTATAATGTCCTTGATAGTAAATAACAGTCATTCTCAGCTTCAAGTGCTCTACAATGTCAAAATGTTCAGAAATAGTGCTAACATCAAGCGGGAAATTATAATAATTTTATAAATGGAATACCCAAAATATAGTTTGACATCTTCACATTCATAATATTTCCTTAATTTGAAATAAGACATAACATCTTGTTTAGAAAACTTCTGTTTAGAGGTACCCTTGCTGATTTGGATATGTTGTAATGCATTTCTTATACTGATTGGTTCCTTTCTGACTGCTAAATTTGCTGTGAGTAGCTTACACATTATTATAAAAGTACCATAGTCATACTGTTTGAAATTTGTCTTTGACATATAATTCTAGTTTTACTGTTAAAGTATTTGTCTTTTATAATCTTGTATTACTGGTACAATAATAATTACTGTAGCAGTAAATCAAGGACAAATATCAATGTTTCTTTATCATGCATTGTTAATAGACTCAACGAAGTCAGTTATGAAGCCAACATAACTGTTTACACAAAGACAGCAGTACTTAAACCTATAATTACAATACTGAATAAAGTCATTATTAGGTAGGATATAATACCCTTTCGAAGTAGCCTAGTCATACAGACGGATAAATTGGGTATCTGTCGTACTAGTCTTAAAAGAGGATAATTTACCTAACCTAATAATGACTTAACGGTTCAGCTTTCAAGCAAGCTAACCTAAGATATTACCTTTGCCTACACACTCAATGCAATCAGCTGTAAAGAGAAAGCAAATTTAGATTGGTTTGTTTCAAGAAAACAATTATACTTAAGAAGAATGTTAATTAAATAAAGGTTCCCAAAATAAAAAATTATATGCTTTAAATCCATTGCAATTTTTTTGATTATTTTAAATTTAATATTGAGGCTCCATTTTTGCGGTTTAGATGAAAAATGATTTATATATATTTTTTATAGCCGGTGGCCTCAGGAAGTGGAATCCCACAGATAAAATGTTTCTTGAATGGTGTAAAAGTTCCACATGTGGTCCGACTGAAGACTATTGTTATTAAAATAGTAGGAGTCATATGTGCTGTGTCTGGTGGACTCATTGTAGGAAAGGTCAGTTGTTCAGAAAAGATTGTAAGAGGTAGATGTTAAGAATACTACATTGTGCTTAGACAGACAAACACATGTATATTTAGAAAAAGTTTGCTACTGGTAATCTGTATCCTAGATAATTCTCAACTGATTCTTGAAAGGATCACTATTTTTGAAAATGAATGAATATCCTTATTTTTTAATTCACTATGCTCATAAAAACAAAAGTCTGTATAATTTGTAAAAAAAAAAAAAGCAATGTGGCATAAGAAATCCTGTTGATCAGTTTGAAAATAAGTTATTGAAAATCTGTAAGGCATTGTCTCCGAAACTAATAAATGATAGGAAATCTACAATTGTAAAATTTCATCAATCAGTAAGAGATCTGAATACAAAATATGCATGTCGATTCCAAATCAGAGAATTTAAATGTGGGAAAACAGAATTATTCAAGACACGTGCAAATAAGTTATGTTTTGCTTCATCATGCTCATACAAACATAAAAAACAAATGTGCAAACAAAACAAAGATAAATGAGAGATGAGAAATCACATGAATAAGTATGGAGAAAAATAATGGAAGGAAGGATATTTTTATCTACAATATTATAATCCTATCTATAGAGAAGTTTTAAGTTTTGACCCTCCTCTGGGAGCAATCTAAAGCCTGTCCAGGTCTCTGAGACAGATAAATAGAGGCTGCTGTTATGCTCCCACCCTTTAAACAATGATGGTCAAACATAACAAAATCCTGAGTACTTTATTCATATGATTTGCACCACTTGACTTCAGCCCTTTTGATTCAATTACAATTTGATAATCCAGTCTTTTTCCTTCTTGGATCTAAAACTAGAGTGTCTTTGAAAACTTCCTTTGGTAGTGTTGTTCAGTTATAAGAAAAAATGCTAAAAATTTGACTATTTTCAAAACTGTAAGGATGAGGTCATAATGTTTTTAAAAGAATAGGCAAACTTAAGAAAGCAGGAAAGATAAAATCAATAAACCTGAAAATAATATATAAATTTAATAAATGCACACATAAGTATCTGAATTTACAGTAATTACAGAATATTTTGATTTTTCATTTGTTGTTAATCTATTTTATTTGTTCATAATTTTACAGGAAGGACCAATGATTCATTCTGGAGCAGTGATAGCTGCTGGGATTTCTCAGGGCAAATCCAGTACATTCCTCTTTGATTTTAAGGTTTGATTATTTTGGGTATTTTACATGATGTATAATTATAATTTGTTAAACTTTAATCTGTTGTATTGTTACAGAGCACTCATAAACTTTAAAGGTTATTGAAGGTCGATGAAAAATGTGGACATATCCCACAGAATCTAAGCAAAAATGGATAAAAATTGTTTTGTAGTTCTTATTTTCCTGGTTTCACTGTCTCCCTTACTCTTATGGTTTTCAAAAAAATAGTCCAAAACACAAAAATATAGGACTAGTTAGTCCAAAAAGGAAAATCAAAATGGGTTTCAGCCATGTAATAAATCCTGGCAAATTAATTTGACAGTTTACAAACAAGATGCCATAAGGGAGATATAGGTAAAGTCTGGTAACATTCAGCTGAGTAGTTTCAGAGAAGATTTTTTTTTAAAATAAGTTGACAGATGCCAAGTCATGACAATATGGCCAATTTATCAAGATCAAGAATGACAAAACAGACATGAATTAAACACTGACAAATGCATAAAAAATTAGCAACCTGTTTATATCCTCTTTTCAAAAGCCAAAAAAAATAGTGTCACTCTTTCAATTGGCAAGACGGTTTCAAATATATTTAAGCATCTAAACACTGATTACAAGAGTACAAAGAAAAAATTAAAAATATAATGGCTAACATATGAACATTTCCTTTTTTATGCCCCACCTATGATAGTAGAGGGCATTATGTTTTCTGGTCTGTTCGTCCATTCGTCTTTCCGTCTGTCCCGCTTCAGGTTAAAGTTTTTGGTCAAGGAAGTTTTTGATGAAGTTGCAGTCCAATCAACTTGAAACTTAGTACACATGTTCCCTACAATATGATCTTTCGAAATTTAATCCCAAATTATAGTTTTGACCCCAATTTCACTGTCAATTGAACACAGAAAATGATAGTACAAGTTTCAGGTTAAAGTTTTTGGTTAAAGTTTTTGGTCAAGGTAGTTTTTGATGAAATTAAAGTCAAATCAACTTGAAACTTAGTATGCATGTTCCCTATGATATGACCTTTCTTATTTTAATGCCAAATTAGTGTTTTTAACCCAAATTCATAGTCCACTAAACATAGAAAATGATAGTGCTGTGTACTATGGACACATTCTTGTTTAGATTTCATACACAAATATTCTCAAATATTTACATTTCAGATATTTGAAATGTTTAGATCTGACCATGAAAAAAGAGATTTTGTGTCAGGTGGTGCTGCGGCAGGTGTGTCTGCTGCCTTTGGAGCTCCAGTTGGAGGAGTTTTGTTTAGCTTGGAGGAAGGGGCCAGTTTCTGGAATCAAGCTTTGACCTGGAGAATTGTATGTTTAGCGTTTAAGTCCATCTAAAAATTAGCAATTTTTAACACACATTTTTTTGTCAGTTACTATTATTAGTCAAATCCACAGTTGACATGTCTTAATTAAGGAGTGGCCCACCATGTTGACCTGCTTAGGCTCATAATTGTTTGAATGTTGCAGTAGAAAAGAAAATATAAAACCTATCTTAAAACTCCATTTTAATTTGATATTATCCAAAACTTGAGTTTTTTTATACACTGTAAAATTTGTTTGGGTTCGTATAATGCTATGATGTTGTCATAAGTACCAAGCTTGAATATTGTGTCCAAATTTGACCAACTGTTAAGGGTTTGAACTCTGAGGTCAGCAAGCATTTCATTCCTAAAAGATTTTGTTAAAACTGGTTAAAACGCCCTAAATATCACCTTCAACTTATCATGATTTTGTGGGGAGCAGCACATTTTATGTGGTTTAGGACCAATCTTCAAATTTTGAGTTTTACTACCAAAGGTCAGTGGTTTTTTTGGGGACTCTGGCTGCCTCCATCTAGCATATTAATCTATTGTAATAAACATTCATAATATCTAATAAAATTTGTATATTTAGCTAACAAAGTCCTTATATTTGTATAAAGTAACATACTTTTATAGTGGAAAATTGTTTTTACATTAAATAAGCTTCAATTAAAAATTGCTTGCTAGTCTCACTCTTTGATTAATATTAGATAACTCTGGTTAATTTCCCAATCAATCTATCATGAAGGGGAGATAAATAATTTAACATTCATATATAGTCTTTTTCTAAAATGATAAACGTTTTTTTATATATATTGGTATGTAATCATTTTAAACGTTTCAAATTTATGAAATTATATTTGTTTTTGATACACCAATAACAAAAACTAAAATATATTGAATTGATACATTTTTTAATTATTCAAAATTATATCAGAAACCTATACTTAATTATAAAATAATGAACCTGGTAAAGGGAGACAATACTCGCATAACTTTTTTTTGAATCAGCACATTGTATAATACAAAGGAATGTCACTCTTGCATACAAATGGCTCATCAATATAATTAATTAACTGTGCATTCGTGCTCCACCTTCAATGAAGATTCTAAATTATAAATATAACCAAAAGCTGTTAATCTATAGAATAGTGAAGACTAATGAAAGCTAACCCACTGTAACACATATTTCTTTGAAATTTTTAAAAACTTCCTAAAAAAAATGCTCATGTCACTTGACTTTCATACCTCATAGTTAACGGTTTTACACAATATTTTAATAAAGTAGTTAAAGATTATTTGCTTCTCAAAGTGTAAGACACAATAAAAATCGTATGCTTGCATCATCTTACCCAAATACAGATTTAATTAAGTCCTGAACATTTCAACATTTGTTTGTTTATTTTTATCAATACCGGTTTGTAAACAAATAACAAGTACTCGTTAAGATCTGACTAAATACCTATATCAAGATATCATCAGGTAAATATGCTACTCCATCAATACAAACTGATCGCCACGAAAATAGCACAATAAAGCAATTTGTTTTAAAAAATGTGTAATATCAGAAGCCTTTTGATGAAAACAACTCACAAAACGATGACTATTAATATATTTTCAGTTTTTTGCCTCCATGTTGTCAACATTTACATTAAACGTTGTACAGAGTTTTGTAAAGGGACACCCATTAGACCTGTCTTCTCCTGGTCTCTTCAATTTTGGTAAATTTGAGGTGAGTTCAGTAGCCATCAGATTTAGTGTACACTTATTTATAATCATCGCTCTATGTAATAAATCAACAAAATGTTGGGTCAACTGGTATTTTTATGCCCTAACTACGATAGTAGAGGGCATTATGGGTCTGTGCCTCTGTTTATTCTTTCCTTAGTTCATCCATCTGTCCCGCTTCAGGTTAAAGTTTTTGGTCAGGGTAGTTTACTGATGAAGTTGAAATCCAAATTAGAGTTTTTACCACAATTGCACGGTACACTGAACATAGAAAATAATAGTGCGAGTGGGGCAAGTGGTCACATTCTTGTTTTCTACTAATCAGTTTACACACAATATTTAATTTTGAGGTCCAGGAAACCCTCAGACTTTAGTTTAATTCTCCGGTTTCAAAAAGGATATGGTACTTTTTAGTTGAAAGGGCACTGAAGTATGTAAATTTCACTAAAATCATAAAATTTGCCTTTAGAATGATATTTACACCTGACACAGCTTTAAGAAGAAACAAAATTATATTTTATATACGTAATTAAGACTTGCAACTGTCTTCAGACTAGCATTTCCCTTTATGTAGGCCTTGTCTGGCAAATTTAATGGAGGCCTACCTGATATCTGCTTGCTAAGGACACCAAATGTTACATTTACAAAGTTGTGTTTTTGGGCACCAATTTATATCGATTTGAAAGTTTTCTCCAAATAAGAAAAAATGTAGTTATATACAGAGTTCCAGACAATCTGCGTATTTGCGTGATCACGCAATACAAATAATAAAAAAAACCAATGCTATTGCCCAATGCAGGGTTCAATAACACAATTAATTCAAAGGAAAACCCAATTATATGCCAAAACCATGAGTTCTCAACCCTTTTATTGGCTACCGTTTGCGTTATTTACCCTTATCTGTTTACAGTCGTCGCATAAATCTATTTCTATAATAATTTTTTTTATAATTGGAAATGTCCTTTCGTTCTGAGAATAGATCCCTGCATCAAGTAGCTGAAATGGTTCCTGGTGGAATTTTCCGTTTCTCAAAAGATACATGTGTTTTTGAAAACATTTCGATCTTCTCAGCGTTTATCCAATTAGCGTGTGTCATGTTGTCATATTTTTTCGAATTGCGCGGGATTAATCATAACATACATTGAATTAAAATGACAGTGAATGTCTGGTAAAAATATTGAATAGAAGCATGTTTTCAGCTTCTTTTGAATAGCTGAGGGAAAGTTATGATGATAACAGGTCTCAGCCAGTGTTTTAGGAAGCATCCATCAAACGTACATGTGTGTTTACGTACCTAAACAAGAACATTGCTAATAAACACTGGGTTTTCACGAAACAAAAACGAAATCAGTTGGAAAAAGTGAAAGGCCAAATCAATTATGACATGATATGTAGTTGAAAGCATCCTAAACCAAAAGTTCTAATAAGGGACAACTTAACCCATTGAATTAAACAAAAACAATCGAGAAAAATTGGGGTTCTTTGATATGCCGAATCTAACTGTGTATGTAGATTCTTAATTTTTGGTCCCATTTTCAAATTGGTCTACATTAAGGTCCAAAGGGTCCAAAATTAAACTAAGTTTGATTTTAACAAAAATTGAATTCTTGGGGTTCTTTGATATGCTGAATCTAAACATGTACTTAGATTTTAGATTATTGGCCCAGTTTTCAAGTTGGTCCAAATTGGGGTCCAAAATTAAACTTTGTTTGATTTCAACAAAAATTGAATCCTTGGGGTTCTTTGATATATATGCTGAATCTAAACAAGTACTTATAATTTTTATTATGGGCCCAGTTTTCAAGTTGATTCAAATCATGGTCCAAAATTAAACTTTGTTTGAAATCAACAAAAACTGAATCCTTGGAATTCTTTGATTTGCTGAATCTAAACCTGTATTTAGATTTTTGATTATAGGTCCAGTTTTCAAGTTGGTCCAAATTGCGGTCCAAAATTAAACTTTGTTTGATTTCAACAAAAATTGTATATATGGGGTTCTTTGATATTTGCTTAATCTAACCATGTATTTAGATGTTTGATGTTTGGGCCCGGTTATCAGATTGGTCCACATTGAGGTCTTAAGGGTCCAAAATTGAACTTTATTTGATTTCATCAAAAATTGAATTCTTGGGGTTCTTTGATATGCTGAATCTGAACATGTACTTAGATTTTTGATTATGGACCCAGTTTTCAAGTTGGTCCAAATCGGGGTCCAAAATTATTATATTAAGTATTGTGCAATAGCAAGAAATTTTCAATTGCACAGAATTGTGCAATAGCAAGAAATGTCAAAGAAATCTTCAATTGCATAGTATAGACCACATTCATTCTGTGTCAGAAACCTATGCTGTGTCAACTATTTAATCACAATCCAAATTTAGAGCTGAATCCAGCTTGATTGTTGTGTCCATACTTGCCCCAACCGTTCAGGGTTCAACCTCTGTGGTCGTATAAAACTGCGCCCTGCGGAGCATCTGGTTTACAGTTTATATAAGTTGTGAGAAAATACAAAACTGTAAGGTTTGAAACGTCAGTGAATAAACCAAATAAAACAGCAGCTAGCACATATACAAAGAAAGAAACATATTTAAGCTGGAAAAACATTTGGTGTTGATATTGCCTAAATATTCAATATTGTGTTGATGAAAAAAAACTAATACATTAAGGAGCGTGGTGGGGAAAAACCCAATTTGATATTAACTTGAGTGGTGAATTGGAATTGATAATGCAATTAAAAAACTTTATCACCCAATTACATAAGAAAATGGTTGATAAAAACCCCAATTTGAGAATTCTTATCTGGAGCTCTGTATATATGTTATTTTTTTCTCCAAGTTTTACATAAAGAATGTGAAAAAACTTTATTTTAAGGATGCTTGACAAAAATTTTCATGGATATTATTGGAAATATTCTGCTGTGGTCAGTTTGTAAGAAATTTTGAGTATGATAACTAAAGACACAAATTTATAAATGACATAATTCTTATATGATTTGCATATCTACAAATAATTGAATTGATTTGGGGCACTCAAATTTTTTATGTGGTTAACACTTTAATAAACCATGATGCTGAAACTACTTTTGCAATCTATCATAGACTATGTAAAACACCTAGTCAATTTCACTGTGATATATTCATGTTATACATCAATGGTTCCAAAAAAGGCTGATAGAAAAAAAGCAAATGTTTAGGTTGAGAAATATAAACTTTTTCTTGAGGTTATTGATGTGTAAACTGGGCCACTGACTCACAAACTGAACTTATTTTGAGTTTGTGAGTTAATCAATCAGCCCCAGTAACATATTGATAACTGTTAGAAAAATGTGGTATTAAATAAAAAAATGTTTGTTGCAGATTTTTTTCCTAGAATTTATTTTTTCTCCTTTCACATCATTTCATATTTAAAATAGTTGTATACCAGTAGAAATATTACTTTAAAGAAAATTGTTAATTCTTTGAATATAACAGATATGTTTCTTCCATTTTTAAGTAAGTATATAAGCTTGTACTAATAATAATAAATTGGAGTGCATTAAAATCTGTGTATATCAAATTACTTATTTGTGTCTTTTTGAAAGTTGGTAGAAAACAAACCATTGTGTGTGTATATGTTTTATGATGTGTTGTGACAAAGGTGTGCAATAAAATTCAGAGATATAATTTTTAATGAAAAATCTATTGTTATCTAAGATAATTTTGAAGATCATTGAATTAAGTGAATTATCAGTGCTTATATGTATTTTTAATTTGTAATACACATTCATACAATCAACTGGGTTTTTTTTAATGTCCATTTAACACATTTTCTATTTTAAAAATGGATAAAGGAATCACATCCACAAACGATGCAAGACTGACAAGAACTCTCAGAATTTGCTCTCTGAAAATTTGAATCACCACTGCTTTTTCATACTTATTAATTTTAAAAACCTTTCAAGTTCTTCTATATTTTTATCAATGAGTAGATGGTTAATTTAATTTGTGATATGTAAAAATACAAAAGTTCTTTTTCTTATATATGTTGTGTTATGGTATGCAATTTCTACATACTGAATCTTCTTTGATATCTGTAGATAAGTTTGGTTTTGGACATTTTGTGATAAAATTATTTATTCTAGTTTAAATTATTTGTAGACAACAACCTATGGAGGATTAGAAATACCAATATTTATTTTAATGGGTATTGTAGGTAAGTTTTTAATTTCTTTATAAAATACTGAATCCAATAAAATAATCAACAAGTCACAGAATAACACACTAATTTACATTGCACATAGAGTTATGTTGTTTGATCATGAGTTGAATATTTTTAGATTGGATCTTGAAAAAGATTACCATGGACTTTTGAAAGCAAACAAAGAAGAAAATAAAAGGAACTTTATCTTTTTCTAGGCATATTTATCAGAACTTTGGCAGTTATTCAGTGAATATCAGTAGTTTACCCTGGGTGCTCCAATAATAAAGTACATGCTAGAATTTTTAATGCCCTACCTACAATAGTAGAGGGGCATTATGTTTTCTGGTCTGTGCGTCGATCCGTTCGTCCGTCCGTTCGTCCTGCTTAAGGTTAAAGGTTTTGTTCAAGGTAGTTTTTGATGAAGTTGAAGTCCAATCAACTTGAAACTTAGTACACATGTTCCCTATGATATGATCTTTCTAATTTTAATGCCAAATTAGATTTTTTATCCCATTTCATGGTCCACTGATTCGGCACTGAACATAGAAAATGATAGTGCGAGTAGGGCATCTGTGTACTTGGGACACATTCTTATTTCTTTCTGAATCTATAAATTGTGTGTTATTTATAGCACACCAATAGAATAAGGCTATCCATCGATAGTCATCATACTAATTGTTTGTGATATTGTAAACAAACAACAATGTTTTATAATTCATTTTTCTCTGTCAGAGACAATAAAATGTATGAATGGATAGAAAGTGATGATAAATCCTATCAAAAAAATGAACGTCATGTGATAGCTATAACTCTGATTATCTGATTGGTTAGTGCTATTAATATTGGCAGTTATTGTTTTTAGGTGGACTTCTTGGTGCTTTATTTAACCATATTAACTGCAAACTGACCATTTTTAGAAGAAAGTAAGTATATGGGTATGCTGTAAATATTTCTGTGCCTTTGAAAGCAACTGTCCTGTACTTTACCCAAAACTTATGACTTAATTTTGTATATATACAACAGTTTTCTTGAAGGAGTGGTATTTTTATCATGCTGAATTGTTTTTAAAACAAACTTAAATTACGGTACATGATAGTGAGTAAAAGTAGATCAAATCAGTTGCCCTTTTCACAGTTTAAAAATTTAAGGATTCAGTCATGACCCTCATATAAGTATGTTTATTTTTGGCATTTGTCCAAGTGGTTATATTTTGATGTACAGCAAGCAACTGCTGAATATGACAAGCAATGAAATTATAACATTTTGTCTGTCAAATAAAAAAATATGAAATTATGAATGATGCATTTTTATTATCATCATTATATATATATAAATATATAGTCTAATGACTAGACCACCAACCAACATGGCTAAAAATAGAACATAGGGGTAAAATGCAAGTTATTTTGAAAACACCCTTAGATAGAGAAAATCCAAACAGACAAAAATGTTCAGAATGTTTAGATTTACCTACTGTCCAAAGTGTCTGACAACATATTTTGTAAGTTATTGCCTTTTTTTTTATTTAAAAAAACTAAAATTGCCTATTATCTTATAAAATTATAATAGATAGAGAGACACTTTATTCAGCAAAAAAGATAACCAACACAAGATCTTTAACTAGGTGAACAAGACGGAAATTATCAATTGACTCTTTATTAGAGTTGTTACCCTATAATGATTTATTTTATTAAATTTTTGGCGTTTTTGCTTAAAAAACTTATATCAGAAATGAAAAGAAAGATAAGACAAATAAGTCAACTTGGCTTCAATAGTCAGTCAACTCCTTATTTCTCTTTAATCTTAACTTTTTATACAACCGCAAAAATTTAAAAAAATTTGGTCGTATATTGGTATCACGTCATCCTTGTCTTACTTGTTGTCAGCGTCGTCCGAAAAAAGATGGTTTCCAGATAATAACTTTAGTATAAATAATTAGAAATTAATAATATTTTAACACAAGGTTTATAACCACTAATGGAAGGTTGGTATTGATTAAAAGGGTTATGATTCCAACTGTTAAATAATATCTTTCTGAAATTGTACCATAAGGTTCCATACCAAAAAAGGAAGGTTGTGATAGATTTTGGGGGTCATGGCCCTCACTGTTTAGGATGAGGGGCCAAAAACAATACTTTTCTATATTGCTTATTTCTTGACCAATTTCAATGGGGTTTTATTCTTGAATTCTTAGGATTCTTTAATATGCTGAATCTAACAGTGTATTCTGTTTTTGAATTTTTTTGTTTAATTTAAACAAAAATTGAATGTGTGGTGTTCTTTGATATGCTAAATCTATCCATGTATTTACTTTTTATTGATTTTTGGGCACGTTATCAAATTGGTCCACATTTAGGTCAAAAGGGTCCTAAATTAAACATTTTGTTTGACTTCATCAAAAATTGAATTCTTGGGATTCTTTGATATGCTGAATCTAACCATGTATTTAGATTTTGGATATTGGACCATAATAGGTAAATGTCCAATTTAAAATTTTTAAGTTCTAAGAGCGCATTCATTCTGTGTCAGAAACCTATGATGTGTAAAATATTTAATCACAATCCAAATTCAGAGCTGTATCAAGCTTAAATGTTGTGTCCATACTTGCCCAAACTGTTCAGGGTTGACCTCTGCAGTCGTATCCAGCTGTGCCCTGCGTAACATTTTGTTTGCGTTTTGGTAAAAAAATATGGAAGATAGTGAAAAAACTGGGAATTAAAAAAATGATCAGTTATTTGAAATGAACCAAAAAAAACCAACCGATTTTAGTCCAAATATATTCTAATCTATAATGTTGGAAAATGTCTATTATTGATGGTGCACAATTGCACCTTGAACTAGTTCTTTAGAGCCTCTAGTTTGGTTTTTAGTTCATCTTAGAGTTTATACACAAAATTTGTGTCTGTGAAACAATCCATACACAAAATAATTTAATACAAGTGATAGAAACTGGCTCAAAGAGAACAATAAGTCTGTAATGCATTTTCTTATATTCAATGAAAAGTATTTATTCAAAGAATAATGTAGGTTTTGTAAAATAGCTTCCACCACTTTACAAAGCTGAAATTTGATTTCAAGCTACCTTTCTTTGGCTTAGATTTTTCCTCCAGTTGCTATTTTTAGCTTATAAGTCAGTACTTTCCCTTTTTGGATCACATATTCCCAAATTATTTTTGAGTATGTACAAGGAATTGAATTTAAAAAAATTACAATAAAAAAGCAGTAAATAAAAAGAGCTTTTAGATAAATAGTAATGATATAGCAAACCCAACAACACAAAAATCAAAAGACATTTTAATGTCAGCCTATGGTTCATCAGTGGACAAGTATCTATTTAGTATGTTAAGCAACCAAGATAAAAATGGTTAACAACAAAAAAATGTTTTATTTGTAGATATATAACCAAAGTTTACTTGCAAGTTTTAGAAGCAGTTATAGTTGCTCTATGTACAGGAACTGCTTTCTATGTCTGCTTATATTTTGATAATGATTGCCAGGTGATGGAGAGTTCAGAATCACAAGAGAATGGAATTCAGGTTTGTTTACTCAACAATGCTTATTTATCAAGTTTGTGAAGAGAAACTTAATAATCTCTCTTCACTTGGCAACCTTTTTTACTCTTATATGTGAGAAGGGTATGTTGTAAATTCAGGGAAAATAAAGTTATTAAAGTGGTCATAGTTTTTAATTACAAATTTTGCTTTAAATAGGCATCTGTAAAATAGATGTGTATACATTGAAATAGTTTTATCATAAAGATTCTGTTATATATAAAAATGAATGAAGTCAATACAGTTTCCAATTCTTTTGTCAATTTTATGATAATGAGATATGCTTAAACTCAAAATGTGCTTAATTATATAATAAAACATAGCTTACCATATAGACATCTAGAGGATGACAATAGAGAACAATAGACAAGTTTATATACAATGTTAAGCTCTTAGTTTTGTGCAGTTTATTATTAACAATATTTAAAAATTAAATTAGACTGAAAATATCCAAAAATTGCCATCAACCTTTATTTCTCCAGATAACAAAATACATTAAGATGACACATAAAACAATTACTGATTACATGAGGCATGATATGATTATATCTGATCTCATAAAACAATTACTGATTACATGAGGCATGATATGATTATATCTGATCTCATAAAACAATTACTGATTACATGAGGCATGATATGATTATATCTGATCTCATAAAACAATTACTGATTACATGAGGCATGATATGATTATATCTGATCTCATAAAACAATTACTGATTACATGAGGCATGATATGATTATATCTGATCTCATAAAACAAATACTGATTACATGAGGCATGATATGATTATATCTGATCTCATAAACAATTACTGATTACATGAGGCATGATATGATTATATCTGATCTCATAAAACAATTACTGATTACATGAGGCATGATATGATTATATCTGATCTCATAAAACAATTACTGATTACATGAGGCATGATATGATTATATCTGATCTCATAAAACAATTACTGATTACATGAGGCATGATATGATTATATCTGATCTCATAAAACAATTACTGATTACATGAGGCATGATATGATTATATCTGATCTCATAAAACAAATACTGATTACATGAGGCATGATATGATTATATCTGATCTCATAAACAATTACTGATTACATGAGGCATGATATGATTATATCTGATCTCATAAACAATTACTGATTACATGAGGCATGATATGATCTGATCTCATAAAACAATTGCTGATTACATGAGGCATGATATGATTATAGGTTGCACTTTGTAAATACAGCTGTTTCTCAAAACACGCCTCTTTTGGGGAGTAATTGAATATTCATAGAAAATTGATTTTGTTTACATACTGGTTCCCAGTTATACTCTCTGTGTTCCATATCGCAGAGACAGAACTTGGGAATGTTACCAGTAAATAAACACGTGCATATTGTTTACATTGAAATCTGTGGTAACCTTTCATTCGAGGTAGGGGTAGTTTAGAAAATTAGTGTAAGTTTAAACTCTGAGAAGTTCAGGGCATATAAACGTTGAAAATATGCCGCATAGCCCTATATTTTGACCTTTGAAAAAAATTGTGGTGCATATGAACTTTCAATTCTAGGATAAGATTTTTTTTCAAAACTTCATAGTAAAAGTGGTACAGTTTTAGCCGTAAAAGGAGTTCCTATGGGAAATTGCATTGTCAATATTTACAGAAATGCAACCTATATCTGATTTCATAAAACAATTACTGATTACATGAGGCATGATATGATTATATCTGATCTCATAAACAATTACTGATTACATGAGGCATGATATGATTATATCTGATCTCATAGTTTGCATCACATTACTCTTTCGTATTTGTAATAAGCACTTCTTAATGGATATGAAAAAAAGGTTTTACATATTATTTATTATGCATTATTTTTCACAGTTCTTCTGTGATGATGGAAAGTTTAGTTCCATGGCTTCAGTGATGTTCAGATCACCAGAGGAAAGTGTTAAAAGTTTATTCCATGATTTGCCAGGTAATAATTCAGGAAACCTTCTAAGGTTTTTTTGTTGTTTTAAAATTGTTAGCTTGCATTCGTCCCCTTATCGCAGACAGTGGTGTAACAATTCAACATATTAAAAAAACAGTAAAGATCAGTTGAAAATGGGCTGATTGCTCAGATTGATCAATATGCATTTAATATAATTCCTAACATAGTTTCAAATGTTATCTGCATAGCAGTCTGAACACATTGGAATCACTATCCATTAACTACACATATATATCAACAATGTAGAGAAGTAAAATGATGTGATGTACTAATGAGACAACTCTCCACTAGAGAGATAAAAAATTATAACTATAGACCACTGTCCTGCTTTCAACACTGAACAAAACCCATACCTCATAGCTATTGAAGGCTCTGAAATGGTAAATCTCAATCCAAAAGAGAAGACTAACAATGAACAAAAAACAAATATAGTATACAGAAAGGAATGACAACCATTGAATTACAGGCTTCTGACTCAGGACTCGCACATACAGAATGTGGCAAGGGTTAAACTTGTTTTATGGCACACACCTTCCCCCTAACCTTGGATAGTGGTGTAACAGTAAAACATAGAACCAACTATAAAAATCAGTTGAAAATGGTTACCTAACATAATACCTTGATAGCAACTATAAAATAACTTCATTCAAACATGTTTAATTGCATGTACCGGTATGTACTGCCCATGTGCTAAAGTCATTTTATTCTTTTAGAAGAATGATTTTCGTGTTTCTCATGGCAAGACATTAACTTTGTGATTTGTATAAATAGGCAAAAGCAACACCTTTCGACGATTTCTATCAAACCTGTACATGAGATTCACGAAAATGGTTTATGGGCATAGAAAAATATGATTTTTTTTTTCATTCCTTTTTGTAAGAAATATTTTTATGATATATACTTTCATTGAGGTTTCTACATTTCTTGAAGAATGATTGTTTAAATTTTATTTATATATAATATTCATGTTATTTATTTTGTTTAGAGACCTACCAACCAACCACATTGATATTATATTGTACCATGTGTTTTTTCCTTGCCTTGTGGACGTATGGTCTTTTTGTTCCAAGTGGACTATTTATCCCAAGTCTTCTGATTGGTGCTGGATGGGGTCGATTGGTTGCCATACTCCTTCATTACATCAGCCCAACAGCTGTAAGTTAGGTTAACTTTTTCCATTGTGGGCCTTGATGTGAAGATGGCTAGATCTATAGATATATCATAGAATCTTGGTACTTGCCACAGAGTTTGGGTGCATGACTTTTACCCTTCTGGAGTTATGCCCTTTACAAAATTAGCTGAATTTTCATTTTCATTCTCAAACTAGTTTGCCTCAACCAAATATAATGAAACTTACACACAATGCTTATTACCATAAAACACAGATAAAAATTAAAATTTTGTAGGCTTTAAGCTTTACTTTATCATTCTAGAGTTATACCCCTTTACAAATGGAAAAATTACTGAATTTTTCGTTTTTGTTCTCTTTCATTCATTTGCTTCAACCAAAAGATATGAAACTTAAACACAATGATTATTACCATAAAACACAGGTCAAGATTGCATTGGGTGGCTTCTCTTTTATTGTTCTAGAGTTAGGCCCCTTAACCCTTAGACTGCTACGCGCGACTATTGTCGTTCCAATAAAGCAGTCTGCTACTGCTACGCGCAACTATAGTCGTTTTCCATAACTCGTTTGTTTACACAGTTACCATGGAATGGGCGGAGTCAATATTCATGAGATTGCGGCAGTTTCGACTTGTATGGATTCTGATTGGTTAAAAATTTGCGTTCTTTCGAGTGTCTCTTGACTTTAAATCAGGTATAAGTGATAAAACCGAAAGTGAAAATGTTTGATGAAAAAAGTGACAAAATGGCGGATATTATTTGGAGAAATGGCCAACACGTTCAGAAGTATTTCAATGATAACGATTTAACAGTGGCAGCCGATTAAAAGGTTTTGGACGAGAACAGAAGATATAATAGATGGAAATAGAAACATTCTATCAAAACTGCGAACAGAAGACTTCTAAAGCAAGAACCACAGGGATTCCCAGATCTTGTTCAAAATGGATGACATGAAACAGGATTTGCGATGTTTATCATTTCGCCTTTCAAATGTGAATCAATATTGACTGACATCGATAGATCCGACTTTAAGTTTGTCAAGATTATTTATTGATGAAAGCTATAACAATGAACTTGTCGTATAAATATATTTGTACATGGAAGTAAAAGTCAGCGCAGTGAAAGTCGGAGGAAAATATCGGAAAATATTTGCATAAAAAAGACTGTTGGTGCGAGAAGAAACTTTTTTTTCTGATAATCACAATGGAACTAGTTCTTAAAAGAGATTTTTACCTATATTGGTTCAATTCTGAAGTCATTGACATTGATGGATTAGTTAATAAAACATGAAAAAAATAAGTTTAGCTTTGTTTACCTTTATTTGCACCTGTACAGGTAAAAAATGACCAGAGACTCACACAAAAATAAAATGAATAAAAAATACAGAATCTAACAATACTTTTTTATATAACTTTTATTGATGAATATTCAATATTTACAAAGATACAGCAATTGTAAGTGAACATGTTTATTTCATCAGTGATTAAAATTTTATTCAGCAATACACAAAAGTACAATAGAAATGAATGCAGCAGTCTAAGGGTTAACACATGAAAAAAATGCTGAACTCCTAACAATTTGGTATAAGACTATAGGGATTAAAAAAATCTTAAAAAAAACTATTCTTGAAACCAATTTCTTGAATAATCATCGATGGTTCATTATGTAAAAGATACTAATCAAATAATTTAGATAGTTGTTTGATTTCAGAAATGGGTGACCTTTGAAAAGTATGCATTACTTGGAGCAGCGGCACAACTTGGTAAGTAATAGATGCACAAACAGTAATTTGTATAATGAAATTTTATTTATGTTCCTCTGAACTTCATCAATGAAAAATATACCTTTTAAGTTACAATTGTATAGCAAAACTCAGTGGATGTAATTTTGTCTGGTAGTGAACAAGGATTTATATGTTGTGAAGTGCTGCTTTAGTGTTTAAAAGGCCTCATGTAATGGTTTTGAGTGCATTATATAGTATACTGTGGATTCATTAATTTTCGTGGGTACCAATTTCGTGGATTAAGGAAAACTTGCATATTCGTGGATATTTAATTTCATGGTTTTGCTGAAGTCTGAATACAAAACCTTAGGAAATTCGTCATTCGTTGAACATTGAATTTCGTGGTGTACCTGTACCCTTAAAATCCACGAAAAATTGGTATCCAACGAATAATAATGAATCTACAGTATTCTTGGGAGATGCCTAGGTTTCTGGTCAGTTCTGTAGTCATTCAAAATGTTCTTTGTATATGCATGCACATAAACTTAATTAAATGTTTGACTGCCACTTTTCTGTTTCACATAGATTTAAGTTAGAATACTAGTTGTATTCCATTTTCTATGGCTGTTTTCATCCTTATTTCAAGATTAATTAAATGCAAAATACTGGTAACTGCATAAATATTTGGTAAAGAAAAAGTAAAAGCAGGTTCAATAATCAAATAAACTGCTGGAGATAACTTGTAAGATATGGTATTCAAAAGAGCACATCTAAAAAACAAAATGTTTCAAATTGTTATTAATCATGTAGTATATTTGACAGGAGGCATAGTGAGAATGACAATTAGTCTGACAGTCATTATAATGGAGGCCTCTGGGAACATTACGTTTGGACTTCCTGTTATGATTGTGTTGATGGTTGCCAAATGGGTTGGGGATATTTTTAATGAGGTGAGTAGACAATTGCAAACTTAGGACTCTCTGTAACTCTGTTTATAACAAACTCAGTATTGCTAAAAATCTCAAATATAATGGGATTTCTAAATGAGAGCAAAGCGTTGTTGATTTTCATGTTGTTTTAGGGTAAAGATTGTATTCATACAATCAAAATGTGACTGACTTGATATCTATCTGTTTCAAGACCTCATGTCTTCTTTAACATAGTGAGCACAACATTCTATTCATTCTATGAACTTTTCAAGAAATTTATCAATGAAATGTATATTTACATATTCAAGTTACAAAATGATGTGTTTGTATATAACCATACTTGTTAAAAAGATTACATAAATTGAATATGGTGCAATCCAGCATCTCTTTTGAACAATATCAACAAAGTCATTTTGAAAGTAATATTTAAAGTTTGAGTTATCTTCCTTTTTCCATAATGGTACTAGTTGAACTGACTCATTGTATTGCCTTCTAATGTTTATACAATGCAATAATTGATGTTAAGTTCATATTGCAAAATAACTGCAATATATAAGTGGTTTTCTGAAATTGAAAAAGAAGCAAAAAAAAAAATGATGAAATACATATTGTATATTATTTTTATAGGGAATTTATGATATGCATATACACATGCAAGGAGTTCCACTGGTTGGCTGGGAACCATCTTCTATGCTATCCACTAAAAGAGCAAGGTATGAACTGTATAAAGAATAAAGATTTGATTAAAAGACTAAAGACTACAAGTTATTTCGTTCAATATTAATTTTGACAAGAGCTATGTATGGCAGGTACTTAGAGATATAACATTTGTGATGAAATAATAGAAACAATAAAATGGTTAACCAATACATAGCCAGCTAGTTCATTTCCTGTTGTTACAACATTGATCTAGCAATGCTGTTTCTAGTTTCAATGTTGTAGTCAGAGGCGTATTTAAGGGGGTGGCCCCTCCCCCTTTCTGGAAAAAATTTGGCTGAATATAAAGGAAATCACTAAAGCATGACCGGAGCGGGGCCCCTCTTAAGCAGTCAGTGGGCCCCCACTTCTAAAAATTTCTAAATCCGCCACTGGTAGTTAGTGATCAAGGAAATAAAGAATCTGTTCAAAATCACATAACTGATGGGCGTTTTTAAAAGTACATTTTTATACTGTTAATAGATATATTAACCAGGTGCTCCGCAGGGCGCAGCTTTATACGACCGCAGAGGTTGTACCCTGAACAGTTGGGGCAAGTATGGACAAAACATTCAAGCGTGATACAGCTCTGAATTTGGATTGTGATCAAATTTTTGACATTACATGGTGTTTTTTTTACACAAAACAAATGTCAAGATTTTACAAATCAATTATAGATTTCTTCTTCAAACTTTTTAAATCTAAAATTAAATAGTTGACACAGCATAGGTTTCTGACACAGAATGAATGTGGTCTAATGAACTTAAAAGGTTTTTTTGCCTTTGAGCAATTCACTATGCTGTTAAAAATTAATCCTCTCAAAAAAATGTTTGAAGAAATTTTCTTTTTATTTATGAAATCTGAAATGAGAAAAATTTAAACCCCCCCCCCCCTTTTTTTTCACATCCCAGTTTCCCTTTTTCCGAAACTGATATCAATTCAAATTTCTAATGGAGTTTGCAACAATAACTACTCTTAAATACATCATAAAATATTAAAATGTAAAATAAAGTGCTTGTTATCACTGAATGGTAAAGATTGGTTGGTAGTAAAAGTGAATATACATTGTTTATTGTATAAAACAATAAAAAAAACTTCATCAGCAACATTTTATATTGGCAAATTTCCAATGAAGTTATTTACATAAAGTAATTGGCAAATAAAAATAGAAAATGACATCATAGTCATGTCTGGCAAATGTCCAACATACATTATCTAAAAACATTTTAGATAAGATAAGGAAAAAAAGCTTCATCAGCAACGTTTTATATTGGCAAATTTCCAATGAAGGTATTTACATAAAGTTATTGGCAAATAAAAATAGAAAATGACATCATAGTCATGTCTGGCAAATTTCCAACATATATTATCAACTACTATTCTATACAAAGAAAGATAACTCCAATTGAACATTAATTGCTATTGCACAATATTGTGCAATTAGATATTTCTTGCTATTGTGCAATACTGTGCAATTGAAAATTTCTTGCTATTGCACAATACTTGATATGGAATCCTGATTTGGACCAACTTGAAAACTGGGACCATAATCAAAAATCAAAGTACATATTTAGTTAGATAAAGCATATCAAATAAGCCCAAGATTTAATTTTTGTTAAAATCAAACTTAGTTTAATTTTGGACCCTTTGGACCTCAATGTAGACCAATTTGAAAACTGGACCAAAAATTAAGAATCTACATACACAGTTAGATTTGGCATATCAAAGAACCCATTTATTCAATTTTTGATGAAATCAAACAAAGTTTAATTTTGGACCCCCATTTGGACCAACTTGAAAACTAGGCCAATAATTAAAAATCTAAGTACATTTTTAAATTCAGCATATCAAAGAACCCCAAGAATTTAATTTTTGTTAAAATCAAACTTAATTTAATTTTGGACCCTTTGGACCTTAATGTAGACCAATTTGAAAACGGGACCAAAAATTAAGAATCTACATACATAGTTAGATTCGGCATATCAAAGAACCCCGATTATTCAATTTTTGATGAAATCACACAAAGTTCAATTTTGGACCCTTTGGGCCCCTTATTCCTAAACTGTTAGGACCAAAACTCCCAAAATCAAACCCAACCTTCCTTTTATGGTCATAAACCTTGTGTTTAAATATCATAGATTTCTATTTACTTATACTAAAGTTATGGTGCAAAAACCAAAAATAATGCTTATTTGGGCCCCTTTTTGGCCCCTAATTCATAAACTGTTGTGACCTCAACTCCAAAAATCAATCCCAACCTTCCTTTTGTGGTGATAAACCTTGTGCTAAAATTTCATTGATTTCTATTTACTTATACTAAAGTTATTGTGCGAAAACCAAGAATAATGCTTATTTGGGCCCTTTTTTGGCCCTTAATTCCTAAACTGTTGGAACCAAAACTCCCAAAATCAATCCCGACCTTCATTTTGTGGTCATAAACCCTGTGTCAAAATTTCATAGATTTCTATTCACTTAAACTAAAGTTATAGTGCGAAAACCAAGAAAATGCTTATTTGGACCCTTTTTGGCCCCTAATTCCTAAAATGTTGGGACCAAAACTCCATACCTGTCAACTGACCCGTATTCTGCGGGTGTGACCCGAGATTTTCACAATTCTGAGGGATCACCCGGGACACCCGCCGGGTCATTGAAATAACCCGGGAATTCCGAAAATGACCCGATTTCATCCGTATTTCTTAGCCTTAAGATTGATTTTCATAAGTAATATTTCTTTGAAATACCGGCAAATTCGTAATTCTTCCATGAACAGGCAGTTCATCTAGCTATGTAAACTGTCAAATTAAGTGACCCATTAAGTGCATGGCTTCACTTGACAGCTTTGGTGTCAAACACACTGTTAATTAACACCAATTACCATAGCTTTAGGTCGTAAATAAATTGCACTACTGGTTTACAAACATATTTGAACTAGAGTTACTTCCCCTTATTTGTCACCATTCAAAATGATTCCTTATATTTACGTTTTTTGAGTGAAAAAGATTAAATCATAAAAATATAAAATTCAAATACATATTGAAAAATAACTTTTCATTATTTTTATACCTTTATACAATTTTTTTTTTAAAAGTTGAAAATTATTTTTTACATTTATACTTCCTTTAACTGTATTACTATATTTTATCATAGTCTAATTTCCTTGAAAATTGAGAGATGAATGTTCATAGATGTAATACCTCTACATGGTATGTTTAAAGGCTACATAGCCAGTAGTCTCATTTTAAAATTACATTTGAAAAATAAATTTTAGATGATGACAAAAAGTAAAGAACACAAGACTGAGTTACACAAATTTATAAACATCTTTAAACGTGCAATGAAATAATAATAAATAAGATTTAAAATGACTTAACCAAGTGAACATGCATTGATGTTTTGGTATCTTTGATATACATTATAAGAAAATGTACCATAAATACTGAAATTCAGCTGGAAAAAGTTTGTACGCGTTATGACCTGAGATTTGATTCTTCAATGCAGGTCATGACCTGCATTTTCATCGTCACAGGTTGACAGGTATGAAACTCCCAAAATCAATCCCAACCTTCCTTTTGTGGTCATAAACCTTGTGTTAAAATTTCATTGATTTCTATTCACTTTTACTAAAGTTAGAGTGCGAAAACTAAAAGTATTCGGACGACGACAACCACGATGCCAACGTGATAGCAATATACGACCAAAAAATTAAAATTTTTGCGGTCTATAAAAACATGTATAATAGACCAGTTGATGTTGTGAAAAATCTTACTACTACTTTTTAATGTGAAATAACTCATAGACAGTATTTCAAACTAATTCTTGTTTTCATGTCAGTGAGGTGATGAGCCACCCAGTAACAGTATTTAGAACCAAAGAAACAGTTGGCAGAATTATAGATGTTCTGAAGTCAGAGACACACAATGGATTCCCAGTAGTGGATGATTATGATCCTTTTGTTGAACAGGTTGGTATTCTAAGTTAATTTTAATTTTACAACATGAGGTCTTAATATGCATTTTATGCAGATCGAAAACAGTTTTGACCAGCACAAAGAGTCCCTGCTCAAAGTCTGACTATTTGGGTCATGGTCTTTGTTGTTTGTCTTTGATTATGTCAGTTTTATTGCCAAGGATCCAAGGATCTGAAAAAATTTTCACCTAATTTCGGTCATTTTGTGATAACTTTAAAGTTGGTGTCCTTTTTCCCAAAAAATTTATAAAAATCACATTACCAGCTGATTATTTCTCATAGTCATACTCATATCATCAACGAAATTGTTTTAACTGTTGCATCGCATTTACTTCACGAAATTATCTACCATTTTCACTAAAATCAATCAAGAGCAGTTAATTGAAGGCAACAGTATGAAAATGAAATGATTTTAATGACTCAAGATGATCAATTTCTTTCGATTTTGAAGACAAACTAATAAGTGGATGTTTTAAGACAATACTAAAACGAGTAATTCCACACTCATTTCCAGAATTATTTACCTTTGATAGTGTTTGAATATTAATGATAATAGTTGCACTTGTTTAATTAGCATGAACTCATTTTGAATTTATGATTTGGTGTCTAATCTGCAGAAGAAAATTGCACGCATGCATATTACATAGTAGACAAAGCAATAGTGATAGAAGGGAAAAAAATACTTTCTTCTATGTAAATTAAATCAAAGTCTTAATTTAATTTTAAATCAGAATTGACATGTCTTAGCTGAAAATTAATTAAATAACGAAGACAGTTGTTATGGAATTTTAATTTATTTACAGTTTAGTTCTGAGCTTGTGATCAATAGTTCAGGTGTAAATTAAAAACGCAGGTAAAGAGATAAGCGATCATTAGCCAATATTCCCCTGAGGCATTACAAAAGTTAATACGAGGGCCCTCAGGGTTATAACACTATACTGGAGTGGCAGTTTTATTACAGGAAGGGGATAACAAAACAAAAAACAAGTTCAAAATGGGGATTAAGAAAGCGGATCTCATCGAAATGACTGAAATTATTTCTGCAAAAATATAAAATTTGACACAAATCCCAATCTGTCGTTTAGGACAAATGGATTTCAGAATCGGTTATGTCTGGCATATATGACCGTTTTCGGACCCTTGATCCTTTCAGTCATAAAACTGGAATCAAGAGTACAAATGTAACCATTAAATCCAGCCAATTGATTGTAAAATATTCATAAAGTTTGTAAGACTGTTATTCTGTAATGTAGATTTGTTATCTGTAGTTGTAAAATTAACAATTGCATAACTTTCAGTATCTTTGCTGTGAATGTGGTAGTTTGATAAATATCATTGATTGTTTTTCAAATTCATCAATGTGATTTTTTGGTAAACGGACAGAAAGTCACAGGACAAAAAGTCACAGGACATAAAGTCACAAATTTGATAGGACAAAAAGTCACAGGACAAAAAGTCACAAATAATTTGGTGACAATTGTTTGAACATATAAGAGAAATATTTTAAAATATTTACTTTTTAATACAAATATTCATATTAAAGTTTAGGAAATGTGTCATTATACTTGAAAAATCAAGATTTATTTAATTTTAATCAAGCAAAAGATACATTTCTTGGCACCATGAAGCCATTTAAGTGCCAACCCACTTTGCCATTTTGTTTTTTTAACAATTATTTGATCATCTTTGATATTTTTTTGATAAATTTTGTTAACAAAGTTGGTTTATATACAATAGTTCAAGAAAAATACAAAAATATTTTTGTAGAAATAAGCGGTTTTTATTCAAAGAAAATAATCAGAAAAAATGAATTGTGACTTTTTGTCCTGTAACTTTTTGTCCATGACTTTCTGTTCTTCATTCTATTTTCTAATACATTTGTAATGCTTAAAAAAATGTTCATGACCATCTGTCTACTCTTTGTCATTGTTAAGTTAAAAAAAAAATAATTGAATCCATTATACAACGGTCTCTAAAAACACAGCAAAAGACCTCCTTTGTGCACAAAGGACTACAAAGGAGCACTAAGGACCCCAAAGAGGTTTGATAAGAGCACAAAGGACTTGAAATTGTTTATAAAATGGGGTAAAAGGGATTTCTGACGAAAAAAAATATTGTGGTTTTTATTTTTATTAAAAAAATTGAGATAAATTCGTATAAACGTTGAAGATTTACGAAACCATGTCTGTAATCAGTACGGATAGGCATAAGATTACGGCCCTTTTCTATAAGATTTATTTTTTAAGAAAAATAACGAGAAAACACAAACATATCAATACAGACTACTGTCGTCGTCGTAGTCGTCTTGCGTCGTCGTCGTTCGAATACTTTTAGTTTTCGCACTCTTACTTTAGAAAAAGTGAATAGAAATCTATGAAATTTTAACACAAGGTTTATAACCACAAAAGGAAGGTTGGGATTGATTTTTGGAGTTTTAGTTCAAACAGTTTAGGAATGAGGGGCCATAAAAGGGCCCAAATAAGCATTATTCTTGGTTTTTGCACAATAACTTTAGTATAAGTATATAGAAATCAATGAAATTTAAACACAAGGTTTATGACTACAAAAGGAAGGTTTGGGTTGATTTTTTGGGAGTTAAGGTCTGAACAGTTTAGGAATTAGGGGCCAAAAAGGGGCCAAAGTAAGCATTATTCTTGGTTTTCGCACCATAACTTTAGTATAAGTAAATAGAAATCTTTGAAATTTAAACACAAGGTTTATGACCATAAAAGGAAGGTTGGGTTTGATTTTGGGAGTTTTGATCCCAACAGTTTAGGAATAAGGGGCCCAAAGGGTCCAAAATTGAACTTTGTTTGATTTTATGAATTCTTGGGGTTCTTTGATATGCTGAATCTAAAAATGTACTTAGATTTTTGATTATTGGCCCAGTTTTCAAGTTGGTCCAAAATCGGGGTCCAAAATTAAACTTTGTTTGATTTCATCAAAAATTGAATAATTGGGGTTCTTTGATATGCCTAATCTAACTGTGTATGTAGATTCTTAATTTTTAGTCCCGTTTTCAAATTGGTCTACATTAAATACCAAAGGGTCTAAAATTCAGCTAAGTTTGATTTTAACAAAAATTGAATTCTTTGGCTTTTTTGATATGCTGAATTTAATCATGTACTTAGATTTTTGATTATGGGCCCAGTTTTCAAGTTGGTTCAAATCAGGATCCAAAATTATTATATTAAGTATTGTGCAATAGCAAGAAATTTTCAATTGCACAGTATTCAGCAATAGCAAGAAATCTTCAATTGCACAGTATTGTGCAATAGCAAAAAAATTTCAATTGCACAGTATTGCGCAATAGCAAGAAATCTTCAATTGCACAGTATTGTGCAATAGCAAATATTTTCAATTGCACAGTATTGCACAATAGCAATAAATATCTAATTGCACAATATTGTGCAATAGCAAGAAATTTTCAGTTGATTGGAGTTATCTTTCTTTGTCCAGAATAGTAGTTGAATCAACTTAAATCATTGTTTTATACAATATACAATGTATATTCACTTTTACTACCAACTGATAAATTAAAACAATCTTTACCATTCAGTGATAACAAGCACTTTTTGTTACATTTTAATATTTTATGATGTATTTAAATGAGTAGTTATTGTTGCAAACTCCATTAGAAATTTGAATTGAGATCAGTTTTGAAAAAAGGGAAAGGGGGATTTGAAAAAAAAAATGGTGGGGGGGGGGGGTTAAATTTTTCTCATTTCAGATTTCATAAATAAAAAGAATTTTTTTTTGAGAGGATTAATATTCAACAGCATAGTGATTGCTCAAAGGCAAAAAAATTATTTTAAGATCATTAGACCACATTCATTCTGTGTCCAAAACCTATGCTGTGTCAACTATTTAATCACAATCCAAATTTAGAGCTGAATCCAGCTTGAATGTTGTGTCCATACTTGCCCCAACCGTTCAGGGTTCAACCTCTGCGGTCGTATAAAGCTGCGCCCTGCGGAGCATCTGGTTAATTAATATATTAAGAATAAACAAAAAAATAACTTTAGACATATGCACAATAATTTGAAAGTTTTCTAAATATAGATTTCGGCAATCAAAGACATCGTCTATTGAAGTTAAAAAAAAAGAGAAATATAAACCATTTACAGAAAACTTTATTTAAGGAATGACCCGTACATCTAAACACTGTTATGGACTCCTTAGTGCACTAAGAACTATACAATGCCACTAAGGACTAGAAGGAGTGTTGTTATGTGTATTATTTTTACATTTTTACCCCATCTAGTCCTTAGCGGCATGTTATAAGTCCTATAACATGCCACTAAGGACTAGATGGGGTAAAATTTTTATTGAAATTGTTTGATTTTTTTTACATTTTTCTTCAGGAATAATAATACTTATATGCTTTAAAGGGAATTTCAGGTCCTTTGTGCTCTTAACAAACTTCTTTGGTGTCCTAAGTGCTCCTTTGTGCACAAAGGAGGTCCTTTGCAGTGTTTTTAGAGACCCCAGATTTTCCCCATCCATGAAATATTTCTTTGTACATCCACTGTTTAATTAGTATCTGTTTCTATTTTTAGTCTTTCCAGGATGAGGCTGAGAGTTTTGGGAGGTACAAAGGTTTAATATTGAGATCACAACTTATAGTTTTATTGAAAATGAAGGTATGCAACAAAAGCGTTATCTTTTCCTTCTTAATGATACATTTCTAACCCAAAAAACAAAAACTTAAATTATAGTTTTGAATAGTACTGAAATGATGAGGTATTTATATAGAATATTTCATGTTTTTAAAAGTGACGTTAAAGTTTAGTGCAAGTGTATATAGGTATATTTTATGTTCAAAACAATGGACAATATTAGTAATATGAAACTTCAAATTTATAGTAAAAAGTTGAAGATGTTTTATATACTTGAACAGCTAAGTTTTACATAGAAAAAGTAAGTGTATGCCAACTTTTTTGTAAGAGAAATTTTTTACGCTCGTCAAAATTTTGATGAGACATTATGGTATACAAATGTCCACAGTCCGTCTGTCTGTCTGTCTGTCCGGCGTCCACATGTCGCACAGTAACTTGAGAATCGCTTATCCAAATTTAATGAATCTTAACATAGTTGTTTCTTATGATGATCAATTGATCTGTATACTTTTTGGTGAAAATAGGATTTAAACTTGTTGAGTTACAAGACTTTATAATTAAAACAGGAAGCGGGGGTGAGGGGGGTATCTTAAAAACAATTTATGATTATTGTAACAAATTTTACACACTTCTTAGTTATATTAATCCAAAGATCTGTATACCTTTTGGTGATGATTCAAAATTTTATTTTAGAGTTATTGAGTTTTTTGTGAAAAAAGGGGGGGGGAGGGGGTGTTTCACACGTCGTGCAGTAACTAAAATAAGATTTATGATTATTGCTTCAAACTTTATACAGTTCTAAGTTATATTAATGTAAAGATCTGTATACCTTTTGGTGATGATTTAAAGTTTTATTTAAAGGTAATTGAGTTTTTTGTAATAAAAAAAGGGGGGGGGTTTCACATGTCGCACCGTATCTCAAAAACCATTAATGATTATTGCTTAAAACTTCACACAGTTATATTAATCTAAAGATGTGTATACTTTTTGGTGATGATTTAAAGTTTTATTTAAAAGTAATTGAGTTTTTTTGTAAAAAAAAAAAAGGGGGGGGGTTTCACATGTCGCACCGTATCTCAAAAACCATTAATGATTATTGCTTAAAACTTCACACAGTTATATTAATCTAAAGATGTGTATACTTTTTGATGATGATTCAAAATTTTATTTTGAAATTTTTAAGTTTTTTGATACGCGCCATATCTCAGAAACTATTTTTGATTATTGCATAAACTTCATACACAAGACGAAGGGCGTCTGTTTTATACCCTGGCTTTAAAAAAGTGTGGGTTTACTGTTCTACATATGTCAATCATATTTCCGTCAGTTCATCCATCTGTCAGTCTGTCCATCCATCCCATGAATATATTTCGTCGCACTTTTCTCAGGAACTGCATCATAAGGATTTCTGAAAGTTGGTTTCAGGGTAAGACAGCTTTACTGTGTGATGCATTTTCAGATTCATCACCCTACAAATTCCTGTTTACTGAACATCTGTATCATTTTACTCATGATAGCAAAGTCGAAAATTTTAGTCACATTTTTCTTAGGAACTACAATACAAGGATATTTTAGATTTGGTTTCAAGGTCATATATGTAAGTCAGCTATACTGTGTAATTTTTTCAGATTCATCACTAAACAACTTCCTGTTTACCAAATACTTTTATCATTTTAGCCAAGTTGAAATTTTTGTCATTTTTTCTCGGGGAACTACAATACAATGAATTCTGAAATTTGATTTCAGGGTTCACATAAGTCAGCTATACTGTGAAGATGTGTGTGATAAGGATGATTGCCGTTATAATTATCATTGATATCTAATCACCTATCAGTGTCACTTAACAAATTTACAATTACCATAACTGCACACTTCATTGGTGAGTTTATCCACAAACACCTATCAGTAGATGGACTGGTCAATGATGAGCAATCGTTTTAACTCCGCCCAGTCATGTGAAATAAATCAAGTAATAACCAAAATTTTCGTCACATTTTTCTCAGGAACAAGGATTCTGATTTTTAGTTTCAGGGTTTATGTAAATATATAAGTCAGCTATACCGTGTGATGAATTTTCATCACTCAACTATTTCTTGTTTACGGAAATATATTTGGTATCATCAGTTGCAGTTTCACTTGTTATTTTTGAAATGTATTTTTTATTCATTACATCTGTTATATCTTTTATGTAGGCATTTGAAGAGCATGAAGATGTTCAAGGTGTGAAATCCGTATTGAATATCAAAGATTTTAGAGATGCCTATCCTAGGTTTATACCTATACATGTGAGTTGTTATGGTATCATTCTTCAGTTTTCTTTTATACCAACACTTCAGTGATGTACTTTTGATAATAATTTCAGAATTTAATTATGATTAATTAATAAGATCTACAAATAAGCAAACACAACTGATTGCAATTAGTTAACGAAATAAATATAAAAATTGCATATTTTTTACCAAATCAGGCTCTTGTTTTAGATTAAGTTATTTTGGACAGAAAGAGAATTATAAAAAAAATTAAAATTAGTTGTATTTTCCAGGGTGCTCAAAAGAATATGCATTACAAAACATGTCTGTTTTTATTATACAAACACAGTGTATACTTTTAACATTTTAAAATTTTACTTTAACATTTGCATTTAAGAACTTTAGTTAAGAGTTCGGAACTTCCAGATCTAGGTGTCTCTGCTGCTTTGAAATGTTTTTTCTTTTCTTCAGCAAATTAATATATCTCCACATGAAAGAGAATTTACAATAGATCTACAGCCATATATGAATCCTGGAGCATATACAGTGTCACATGTAAGAGATGATATATTATTTCCTACTGTGAATGATGTCTAACAGATATGACAATCATTTTACAGAAATGTCTTCTGTATCATAGAACTTAACATAATTCTGATACATTAGCATTTGTGCCATCATTTTCCACATAATACTTAAAAGTTTAAGATTTTAATGAATATTTGTAGCTTGATTGAACATCTGAATACTTAGTCAAACTTAGGAAACACCATTTCATAATTTTTATTTATGTAAAATATTAAAAAAAGCATCAATCTTGCAATACTATAGTGGTGTTAAATATTCAAGATATTCTTTATCTATTGGTATGACCATAGTAATATCCCCTGCATTTTTATTTGCACTGCTCCTGAAATGAGCATTTGTTTATATCAATGATTTTTTCAAAAAAACTTGTTTTTACTCAATTAATTAAATATTCAATACTATTCTCAGAAATATTTGGAGTTACAATTATTGTCACATAATTTTCATTTTTGTCATACTAATTTTCTAGAGTTCATTATATAAATGCAAACTGTAATGTTGGATAACAATTGTACTATATAGTAACTTGTGACCCCAAAACTTTAGGTTTATTTTGAATTCTTAAAACTTTGACGTGAATATAACAGAAAATTTCAATAATTTTCTTGTTGGGGTGGGGTTTAAAAAAAGTAAAAAATAAAAAAAATAGTCAAAGGCCACTAATGGGTCTTCAACACAGTGAGAAAATCCTGCACCTGGAGGCAGACTTCCTGCACCTGGAGGCGGACTTCAACTGGCCCCTGAACAAAAATGTGTACTAGTTCAGTGAAAATGTAAAAAGGTTCCCAATTTAGCACTGTAAACATATCATTGAATATTGTTTTTATTGGTATTAATATTGATTTTGTTATAAGTAAATTAAAAGCAAACTAAAGATAATTGTGATATACATATGCATATCCATGGCTCTACAATCTTCTTCACATGGCCATTTCTTAACAAAGTTCAACCTTAGGCAAGTTTCTGACAGCTAAGTTTCTCTTGATGGTTACTACACCCAAAGTTTTGTTATGAAATATGTGTGCTTTTTCTCTGTATCATGTTTTTTTTTTTATTATGAACCTCTTTATTTTTACAGAATTCTTCATTTCCAAGAATATTCAGATTATTTAGAGCTCTTGGACTTAGACATTTGGTTGTAGTTAATGAAAATAATAAGGTTTGTTCATATTACTTACTCATTGATAAACTTCAACATTGATTAATTAAATAAACAAGTCAAATCTATACTAGTTAATATAAAAATAAGAAGATGGGGTATTATTGATAATGAGACAACTATTCATCAGAGACCAAATCAAAATAGAAATTTACAACTTTAGGGTACCATATGGCCTCCAGCAATGAGTAAAACTCATACTGCATAGTCTGATACATCTTCATTGCAACATTTGCGGAAGAAACTTACATTAAAAGAAAACTCCAATCAGGTGATCAAGAACTTTAAAATTGTCAATAAGTAGCGTCCTATTTTTTTTGGGTTAAAGACTTCTTGCACAATCAGCATGTGGTAATTGTTTATTTTCATTTTTAACATTTTCACTTGATCATCTCAACAACGACTTTTCATTGGATGCAGCCTTTCACAATTATGACCAATGGAAATTGTTACCTTGTGGATTCAAAATTCTGTCTTAATTAACCAAGGGTGGAAAGAAGGGGATTTGATCGTAACCCTTGGCTAACAGAAATGAGTCAGATATAAAGGGTTGAATGGTAAACAATTTAAACAGGTTCACAGCCTATGATTTTATATGATTTATCTACAAATTCTGGAATCTGGTTGGTGTGTTAGTCTCTTTCTTAGGTTAACGCTTTGATAGACTTTGTTGTTGAAATTAAGCTCATTGTCTCTCATCCATTTCCCAGTGATAAGGGGGGGGACTAAATGTTTGGGTTGAGAATTACAAGGATTTAAGAAAAAATGTAAAGTTTATTTATGTGTAAAATGGAGCACTTAGCTCCCAAAATATCTCTGAGAGTACTTTATAACTAAACTTGGCATAAGTATAAATGGAGGGTCCTCTGCAAATGATGCTGAGATGAAAAACATGACTGATAGTGCCAATATTGATTCAGATTGACCAATTTTGGCAAAATCTAAGAAGATTTTATTTCAATTTTTTATATTTTTTTTATTCTAAGAATGCACACATGTTAAACCAGGTTAAGCTAGGTATGGGAATCTCTGATTGGACTTGTCAGTTTCAAAGGAGGTGATCAAGATTTTGTAGGTATTCACCTAGCATCTAAATTCAAAGTATTCAGATATTTAAAGTATGCATCTACACATAAACAGAAAAATATTTTTAGCCATGTGAACCAAAAAAATCCATACTTCTGATGCACAAGTTTTAAAATGAGAAAGTAAACTGTAAATTCCGAAATTATTGTGTGCATTTATTATTGTGATTTTGTCATTTTAGACTGAAATGCAATTTTACTTTTTACGATTTTGAGAAAAATTCTGTTTAATACATATAATATTTCCAAATGCTAGTTTAAATTATTGCGTTTACAACTCTGTCTCATTTTTCGCAATAATAAAAACCTCGCAATAATTTCTAAATTTACAGTAATTATATTTGCCTAAAAAGAATATATATTTCTCTGTTGTGTATATTTGACATTGTACTATGAAGATGATTTACAACTTTGACACTGACAGATACAGAATAGACTGCCTTTCAAAGTGTCTTTAAATGTGAAAAATTTCTATCCAAAATTAAATGTATGACTATATTTTAGGTGATTGGCATGGTTACGAGAAAAGATTTAGCCAGATACAGAATCTCATCTCATTTTGGAAATGTACAGATTGATGAGTTGTATATTTCACAGTCCTGACAGAAATTAACTGATAAAACCCACCTTTGCAAGGATTTAATGTTTGTGTTATCAGAGATGTTTCTTACTTGTCACTTTTTAGGGATCAAGATAGGGAATGCTAAAATAGAAGAAATAACAGTGCAATAATTGAATGTTTGTTCAAGTGTAGGGATAGTGTTCCCTCTAGATATCTTTTGTGTTTTTTTGTACATTAACTTACCATAATGGTAGTGCTATATTAAATTATATTTGAACCTTATATTGCAGATATTAATATATTCTAAATATATATGTATGCTAAAATACATTCATTTGCAACTTTTGTTGTTTTATTTGATTAAATAGTTCCATAAATTAGTTGCATTCAAAGTGCTTGTCTTGAATAAGGAAAGCTCAAACTCATAAATTGAAAACTTAAGGTTTTATTAGTACTAGAGGAGCCTATATGACCATAACAGACCAAAATTGATACTTTATTTATCCACTAAGGATTGTTTTTAACTATTTTATTACTAACCCCTGTACTGAAGCATTGACACCTGATCTTATAAACTAGTACTGTAAATTGCTAACCCCAACACTGAAGCATTGACTCCTGATCTGATAAACCAGTACTGTACATTACTAACCCCAACACTGAAGCATTTACTCCAGATCTGATAACTAGTACTGTAAATTACTAACCCAAACGCTGAGGCATTGACTCCAGATCTTATAAACTAGTACTGTAAATTGCTAACCCCAACACTGAAGCATTGACTCCTGATCTGATAAACTAGTACTGTAAATTACTAACCCCATCACTGAAGCATTGACTCCTGATCTGATAAACTAGTACTGTAAATTACTAACCCCATCACTGAAGCATTGACTCCTGAGCTGATAAACTAGTACTGTAAATTACTAACCCCAACACCAAAGCATTAACTACTGAGCAGATAAACTAGAACTGTAAATTACTAACCCCATCACTGAAGCATTGACTCCTGATCTGATAAACTAGTACTGTAAATTACTAACCCCAACACTGAAGCATTTACTCCAGAGCTGATAAACTAGTACTGTACATTATTAACCCCAACACTGAAGCATTAACTACTGAGCAGATAAACTAGAACTGTAAATTACTAACCCCATCACTGAAGCATTGACTCCTGATCTGATAAACTAGTACTGTAAATTACTAACCCCAACACTGAAGCATTTACTCCAGAGCTGATAAACTAGTACTGTACATTATTAACCCCAACACTGAAGCATTTACTCCAGATCTTATAAACTAGTACTGTCAATTACTGACCCCATCACTGAAGCATTGAGGCATGATCTGATAAACTAGTACTGTTAATTACTAACCCCATCACTGAAGCATTGACTCCTGATCTGATAAACTAGTACTGTTAACTACTAACCCCAGCATTGAAGCATTGAATCCTGATCAGATAAACTAGTACTGTAAATTACTAACCCCAGCACTGAAGCATTGACTCCAGATCTGATAAACTAGTACTGTAAATTGCTAACACCAGCACTGAAGCATTGACTCATGATCTGATAACCCCAGCACGGAAGCATTAATTCATGATCTGATAAACTAGACTGTAAATTACTAACCCCAACATTGAAATATTCACTCCAGAGCTGATAAACTAGTACTGTAAATTATTAACCCAAACACTGAAGCATTTACTCATAATGTGATAAACTAGTACTGTAAATTACTAACCCCAACACTGAAATATTCACTCCAGAGCTGATAAACTAGTACTGTCAATTACTATCCCAAGCACTGAATCATTTATTCATGATCTGATAAACTAGTACTGTAAATTACTAACCCCAACACTGAAATATTCACTCCAGAGCTGATAAACTAGTACTGTAAATTACTGACCCCTGTACTGAAGCATTGACTTCAGATCTGATAAACTAGTACTGTAAATTACTTATCCTATCACTAAAGCATTGACTCATGATCTGATAAACTAGTACTATAAAAATTACTAACCCAAACACTGAAATATTCACTCCAGAGCTGATAAACTAGTACTGTAAATCATTAACCCCAACACTGAAGCATTGACTCATGATCTGATAAACTAGTACTGTAAATTACTAACCCCAACACGGAAGCATTTACTCCAGAGCTGATAAACTAGTACTGTACATTACTAACCCCCAACGCTGAAGCATTGAATCCAGATCTTATAAACTAGTAATGTAAATTACTAACCCCAACACTGAAGCATTTACTCCAGAGCTGATAAACTAGTACTGTACATTACTAACCCCCAACGCTGAAGCATTGAATCCAGATCTTATAAACTAGTACTGTAAATTACTAACCCCATCACTGAAGCATTGACTCATGATCTGAGAAACTAGTACTGTAAATTACTAACCCCAACACTGAAGCATTTACTCCAGAGCTGATAAACTAGTACTGTACATTACTAACCCCCAACGCTGAAGCATTGAATCCAGATCTTATAAACTGGTACTGTAAATTACTAACCCCATCACTGAAGCATTGACTCATGATCTGAGAAACTAGTACTGTAAATTACTAACCCCATCACTGAAGCATTAATTCCTGATCTGATAAATTAGTATTGTAAATTACTAACCCCAACACTGAAGCATTGACTCTTGATCTGATAAACTAGTACTGTTAATTACTAACCCCAGCACCGAAGCATTGACTCTTGATCAGATAAACTAGTACTGTAAATTACTAACCCCAGCACTGTACTGTAATTTACAGTACCACTGTACTGTAATTTACAAAGTCCATCAGCTCAGTAGTTAATGTTTCAGTGTTGGGGTTAGTAATTTACAGTACTAGTTTATCAGATCAGTTGTTAATGCTTCGGTGTTAGGGTTAGATATTTTCAGTACTAGTTTATTGCAGGGGCGTAGCTAGGTAATCAGTCAAATGTAGGCACCAGTCAGTGGCGGATCCAGAAATTTTCATAAGTGAGGGCCCACTGACTGACCTGACGCTCCAGTCACGCTTTAGTGATTCCCTATATAAGCAAACAATTTTTTTCCCAAAAAGGGAGGGCCCGGGCGCCCTGCCCCCCCCTTAATCCGACTCTGGCAATCGACAGGGGGTCTGGGGGCCGCTGAAGGCCCCCAGCAGGTCCAGGGCAGAGCCCTGGTAGAGGGTTCAGGGAGCGAAGCCCCCGACGGAAAACGGTTTTCAGCATTTTAGCTGAAAATTTGATGTACAAATTATAAATAAATTATTAAATTTATTTAATCATAATAATTATAATATACATGATAAAAAGTTCGAAGAATTATGAAGAATTCACCATAACATCTTACTGGTGAATTAGATAACGCAGTACAAATCGGAAATATGAAGAAAAAAATATTTACACTATGCAGCGTAGATCAGCGTATCCCATTAATTAAGCAGTACACCGTTTGGTATTTTCATATCTATTCTGTTCTGATTGATATTTATAGATTATCGTTGGTCATCTCAACGAGATTGATTTTCTCGCTTGAGCTGGTACAGCGAAAGTGAGAAAAGCAATCGAGTTGAGATGACCAATGATAATCTGTTTATCGCTATTTTACCTATGAGGACGTTGTCAATTTCATGTCAATTTCGTTAGCAACGCCACGTGGCCTCCTTAGTTTCTAGCGATAATTTTTCCATCTCAAGCGAGAAGCATGATATGAAAATTATCACAAAAAAAGATCAAAAGAAAAATGCACAAAATAGCGATAAACACGTTTAACTTAATTAATAGTACATATTGTGACGATCCTTCATTAAAAAAAATTAGGCACGTAAACACTGCTATACTATATAATAAAACTATCCTTTTGGCTAGACAAAAACCATCAATCTTTTGATTCTTAAACCTTCACCCTAGCCACACAAACACATACACTCATAGTCGATGCCTAATGCAAAAGTTCTGTTCTGTTCATACTATCGTTACAAAATTTAAGAAATTCTATTTCTTTATATCCTCTACTGTAAAATCCCTACCTGCTTAGGAATTTGAATAATTGTGGTCATTACACTCAGATCTGAGAGTACTCAAAATTACTGGAAGCTAGTTGTATGATTTTTAAACATCCAGTGTCAAATATTTATGCAAGTTCAGGACAAAAAAAACTTTCAATAAATACAACAGGGAGCTAGGTCCTGTAATAGGTGTCGTCCAAGACGAAGGTCTGGAAATTTGAAAATGCCATGCATTAGAAAACGAGGGATTATTGGATAGGAGCAGAAATTTTGCCTTTCAGAAGACCAACTACGAACTCTTCAAAAAGTGGCATTCTCTCTACAACTAAGCATCGGATTTATAATGTTCCCATTCTGCCTAGGCGTGACTGCGTATTTATACATCCTGCACAGCCTAACGGACGACCAACATTGGCAAGTCGGGTGAAGACAAAGTGGAAAGCTAGTTGAAAACTAACAACAACTAATTAAAAAACGAATGTGTCTAAGTTGAGGTTCATTCAAGTTTTTGTTGATAGAAGTATGATCTGAACCAAAGTTCTAGTTTATAGACACTCTTTCCGAATGGATTAAGCCTTGCAGTGAGGTCGTTGATACAAATCAGAATTAAGAAACTGAATGGGTCTATCAATGTCCATGCTACGTCAATCTTGAAGACCCAAATGTTGCAAAACACCTATCCTACCTCCATGACAAATATGTTGTTGTCCCCGCAGATAAAGCCCCAAACAACATCGTTTTTGTGTGTAAAACTCATTACATTAACTGCTTGATAAACGAATTAGGTATTAACAATTCACTTGGAAACTCAACATATGCCCTCACGACACTTACCAAAGAGGAAATCCTGGATAATCATAGGTCTGTTCTGTGTTCCTTTGGAATTTCAACCAAAGATGAATAACTGGATCTTCCATCACTGTATTGGATACCTAAACTACATAAGTGTCCTTACAAACAAGATATATTGCTGGGTCTTCCAAGTGCTCCACGAAACCTCTTTCTAAATTATTAACATCTATTTTATCAGCAATCAAAGACGGGCTTCAAAGTTATTGTGAAACTTCCTATTCTAGAGGGGGCGTGAATCAGATGTGGATACTTAAAAATTCCAAAGATCTTTTAGAGTACATACAATTAATCTAACTCTCTTTCATCTTGTAACAGTATTAAAACATTTGACTTTTCTACTCTTTACACAAGTATTCCACATTCCAAACTAAGAGACAAATTGAAAGAGTTGGTATTGTTTTGTTTCATAAAAAAGAATGGCCAACGTAGATACAAGTATCTTGTCTTAGGGAGGGATAAATCTTACTTTGTAAAGGACCACTCTGATTCAAACAAAAAATTCTCTGAAACTGATATTATCAAGATGCTTGATTTCTTGATTGACAACATATTTGTTACGTTCGGAGGACTTGTTTTTCAACAGACTGTCGGCATTCCAATGGGAACAAACTGTACCCCTCTACTTGCCGACTTGTTTCTTTATTATTATGAGGCTGGCTTCATGCAGGAACTTCTTAGGAAGAAAGATAGGAAGTTAGCAATATCCTTTAACTCTACTTTCCGCTATAAAGATGATGTTCTTTCACTAAATAATTTAAAATTTGGTGACTATGTGTAACGCATCTATCCCATCGAGCTAGAGATAAAGGATACCACAGATACAGTTAAGTCGGTCTCATATCTTGACTTACATCTAGAAATTGACAATGAGGGTCGGTTGAAAACAAAACTTTACGACAGAGATGATTTCAGCTTTCCAATTGTGAACTTTCCATTTGTAAGTTGCAACATTCCAGCAGCACCTGCATACGGGGTATATATCTCCCAATTGATACGATATTCCCGTGCTTGCATTTCCTATCATGGTTTTCTTGTTAGAGGGTTGCTGCTCACAAGGAAGCTATTAAACCAAGAGTTCCAAATGGTGAAGTTCAAAATCATCATCCCTTCGTAAATTTTACGGACGCCATCACGAGTTAGTTGACCGTTATGGAATAACCGTTTCACAAATGATATCGGATATGTTCCTTACGTCGTAACTACAATCCCCTTCCCTTTCATGAATGTGACCTACCGAATTAGACCATTTAACGGAATTGTTATCAAATAAGCAACACGACGGGTGCCACATGTGGAGCAGGATCTGCTTACCCTTCCAGAGCACCTGAGATCACCCCTAGTTTTTTGGTGGGGTTCGTGTTGTTTATTCTTTTTTTTTCTGTTTTTTTTTTATCTTTTTCATTTTTAGCGATGGCGTTGTCAGTTTGTTTTAGAATTATGAGTTTGACTGTCCCTTTGGTATCTTTCGTCGCACTTTTATAGTATCTATATAAGGTAAAATCATAAAAACATTGAATTCTATCCAATATTCCATTCACTAAGAACGAGAGGCTAGTGTACACATGACATTCGATAATCAAAGAGTTTTGACAACTTCATTGGTGTTCATCTACAGATGTTTCGTTTAAAAAAAAAACATGGAAAAATTATGTGTATGCACGTGCCTAAAGTGCCTAACTGCAGCTACGCCCCTGTTAATTAGATCAGCGTTTGGGTTAGTATTTTTACAGTACTAGTTTATCAAATCAGGAGTCAATGCTTCAGTGTTGGGGTTAGTAATTTACAGTACTAGTTTATCAGATCAGCTGTTAAGGCTTCAGTGTTGGGGTTAGTAATTTACAGTACTAGTTTATCAGATCAGCTGTTAAGGCTTCAGTGTTGGGGTTAGTAATTTACAGTACTAGTTAATCAGATAAGGAGTCAATGCTTCAGTGCTTTATGTGCCTGTGCGCGTCATCCCTACAATGGCTTCCATTTCTACGATTGTGGAAATGAACTGGCGTAATGGGGAGGTAATTTTGACGAAGTAGAACCCTGACTGTATATTTTAATTTAAGAAAATGTCGTTTATGATTTTCAGGTTTATCGATACTATAAGAAACAGCCTGTGAAGACAAAAGGCTGTAATGAGATGGGTGTAATTATAAAACGGACTAAAAAAAAAGAAATTTTACCACACTCCAGAAAAAAAGCATAGTATAATTTACTTATTGGTATCTGACCCAGTTTGCATAATACTTGATGTCTGCTTATATTTTTTATTACAGATAACAGACCAGCAAGTGTATAGTTTATACGATGTTTAATACGTTGATTACTTTTTTTTTGCGTTTACCATGAGACCTATTATTTTGTAGGCTATGTCGTTTATCAACAATATTATATTAATGACATCGATCGAAGTGTTAGATATGTTCCCCTGTCCTAATATTTTGTCATTGAAATCGAGAGGATAAGCTGTTTGAAGTCTTTTTATCCAAAATAATTCGCGAACTTCAGTTTCAGTTATATCTAATCGGTTTATTTTTCCTTTCGATTGTTGTTTCATTGACATATTATCAAAAATAATTTACACATATCATGCCTGATAAACAAACAAGATGATCATAGTTTTCATGCTCCCGTTTTGTCGGGGAAATTTGGTAAATTATATAGGAATCACTGACTGAAGCATGACTGGAGCCCCCCCCCCCCCCCCCCCCCCCCCCCGGCTTTTTTTTTAAGGACGGTCAGTCAGGCGCTGAGGTTCAGTGCTCCCCCTTATAAAAAGTTCTTGATCCGCCACTGTATTGGAGGTGTCTGTACTGTAGGCAAATTGAAGTTACTCATCGAACTACGTACTTCTTTTTTCTCACCTTTTTTACCGCGGTATTATGATAAAAGATCATAATAAAGGTTAAATTAACCAATTTTAAAAGTTATAGTGTCTCGTGGAATTTAAATATTTTAGATTATTTTTTTAAAGTTAGTTTCAAATTTTTAAAGGATCATATACAATATGACGTATTTAAATAAAGGTGTTATCAATACATGTCCCATTGTTCTCAAAAATAATTCCCAGGCTAACATTCCCATCATTCCCATGTAACATTCCAAACGATTTCTGTCACATGATCAGTCATGTGATAGCCTTGGTAAAATTAGATATCCATCAGAATTTCCTACGAGCATGCCACGTTGTTTATTTTATTATACACATCTGTTCGTGATGTTTAATTGGAATTTAAAGACGATAATTTGCATATAAATGGATAATTGAAATATAGACCTAAAATGCATGAAACGGAGGATTTAATGGACGAAGCAGACGAAAACCAGGATTGGTACCAAAATGGTAGGTTCAACTTCAGCATCAATGTGTCATTCCACATTAACATATCTTATCGTGTGTTTGCACTTGTAATAATCCATAATATATCTCTTTAATGGCAAATTATGAAAATTGTTTATACATTTATTTTTGAATTTGAAACTATGTCACTGTTTTAGGGTCATATACTATCTTGCTGATTACAAGTACAATGTAAATAAAGAGTACTGTACAATGTAAATAATAGATATTTGATACAGTTATGAATATTAATTCAATTTTAAAAAAGAATTTCTGCATTTATGATCATTTATATGTTCTTAACTTAAGGGTCTACACGATCTTACAAGTGTTTTACATGTTGAACTTCTTGTCACAAAATAATTGTCTTGAGATAAATGTTAATGATGTCTATCCGTTATAATTCATTGATAACGTCTGTCAATGTCTGTAGTGTCAGAACTAGCATACAAGGTTTGTTTACTATTTTGAGAAATGGCTAACGATGGTGATTTGCTGGCTAGTATAGTTTATTGCTATAAATAGTTTAATGCTTTATCCTTGCATGATAGTAAGGCACCTTAGTTCTTCTTTCATTCATGTCGATCATTTGTCGTATGTGTTGACATTTTAAGGTGTTTTTTTTTAAAGATGGTTACTTCAAATATATCTTTTATTCATGTGATAATATATAAGATAACTTACGAAGTAAAACATAAAATATAAAATGGCTGTGTCAAGCTTAATAATATAATTTTAGTTAGTACACAAACAAGGAGGTTATATTAATTATCGTCTTTCGTCATCTCTCCTTCTCATATAACATCCTCCAATCACATGATAAACTATTCACATGGAACATTTTCGATACCATCCTGGGGGTGGGGTGGGGGATAAAGGGAATAAAAAGGGGGGGCATGGGAAAAGAAGGCCTTGAAAAACCACCATGTCACCTCCTTAGATACAACGAACTTTCTTACTTGATGTCATTATTGAAATGACGTCTGTTGTATGAAAGTGTAACCATTGTAAAAAAACAATGGTTAGATAAGGACGATTGTGAGAACTAGAATAAACAGACAGTGACCATGTTGACAGATAAATGATTATGTACCACAAAATTTTATTTTTTTAAAAGGGCAGTATTTCGATTGCTGCAGACCATAGCTCATTGGTCTTATGTATTTGTGATATTTTAACATGTTAGAATCGTCATGTTGTATGGCTTCTATGTTTCAGTAGCTGGGGCAGTTAGGATTCACAAATCGTATGTAGACGATAGCACTGAACTAGTTGTGACCTTGATGCAAAAAGTAAACTATGATCACAAAAATACTGAACTCCGAGGAAAATTCAAGACGGAAAGTCTCTAATCAAATGGAAAAATCAAATGATAAAACACATCAAACGGATGGACAATATCTGTCATATTCCTGACTTGGTACAGGCATTTTCAAATGTAGAAAATGGTGGATTGAACCTGGTTTTATAGTGCTATAAAAAGAAGATGTGGTATGATTGCCAATGAAACAACTGTCTACAAATGACCAAATTGACACAGAAAATAACAACTATAGGTCACCTAACACGGCCTAAACCTCTGACTTGTATGACAGTCATAACAAATTCCATTATATTAACAACGATGCGTAAACAAAACAGACATAATATGTAAAATTGATAAAATAGGGGTACAGCAGTCATCACCGTGTCACAATCTCAATTAGAACAAAAACAAACAAATATATTTTGGGAAACCGTTAAGTTCGAAATATGTCCAATTAATTTTTATTACAATTAAATGCACAGTAATAACGCTATACGAGGTTGTTGGCATATTAACACAGTACATAATACATTTCAAGAAAATAAAAATATCTTGACGTAGTATACATGTATATAGCAAACAGATGTTGAGTCCACTCGTCTCGATCAGTGACCATGTATGACTTTTTAAGAAATGGAAAACTGACCTTAAAACTATTGAATACGTATTATGTAGAATAGCAATCATATAGACAATTACAAGCAGACATTTACGAACATTAGGTATGATTGTATATGACAGTTTATATTATTGACCAGTGCTAATAGGTGGTCAATAACACATGCACGTAATATTATTACATTACATGTAATATTCCTTAGGCTTTACCATAATATCCCGTGTTCTGATTGATTCCGTACCTTAATGACGGCGATATGTCAGACCATGGTCAATCAATAGTGAGACCAAAACTTGAATATGCCTGTAGTTTATGGGATCCACACACAGCAGAATATAACAAGAATGTGTCCTCAGTACACGAATGCCCCACTCGCACTATCATTTTCTATGTTCAGTGGACCGTGAAATTGGGGTAAAATCTCTAATTTGGCATTAAAATTAGAAAGATCATATCATAGGGAACATGTGTACCAAGTTTGAAGTCGATTGGACTTCAACTTCATCAAAAACTACCTCGACCAAAAACTTTAACCTGAAGCGGGACAGACGGACGAACGAACGAACGAACGAACGGACGGACGAACGAACGGACGCACAGACCAGAAAACATAATGCCCCTCTACTATCGTAGGTGGGGCATAAAAATAAGCTTGAAATGGTACAGAGGCGTGCGGCCCGATATGTATGCAACAATTACCACAACACCAGTAGTGTTACATCCATGTTAAACGAACTACAATGGCCCTCACTCACTGAGCGCCGCCTCAAAACCAGACTTATCATGTTCTACAAGGTCATCCATGGACTCATTGCCATCCCATCACTAGTCCTCATACCATCAGATACTAGAACAAGAAAATCACATACTCAAACATTTAGGCAAATATCCACCTCTAAAGACAGTTACAAATGGTCATTCTTCCCGCAAACAATCATCCAATGGAACTTGTTACCACAAGTTGTGGTAGCATGTCAAACCATTGAAACATATAGAGATCAGTTGACACCAACTGTTCTCCACAACATAATTTAATTCTATAAATAACAATGTACATATTTTTTAATCACTTGTTGTTTTCTTACATGTAAACATCACCAAGTATTCGACAAATTTAAAGATATATTTTTGTTCATATTTTTAATCAATAGACATATACTCCGCGCATGCAACAGTTCGTAATCTTCAAGCAATGAAGCTGTAACTGTATATCAGAAGAAGAGAAGAAGACTGAAATTGTGTTAGCTAATGAATTCAATATTCACAGTCACCCAATCTATCGCGTGTGCAGTTCTTCTCCTCCCTTTTCTTTAGTAAGAATGGAGTTTAACTTTACGTGTGTCACACTTTCGCGATGATCTTGTATAACTCAAGTTTCTCATCTAACTAAATTTTGAAAAAAATTCTAAACTTATTTGTTTCAAATGTTACATCGTTTGTTTTTAAAGCAATTGCTTTTATGCCGTCGCGTATGGCCATCTTTGTGACCCAGATCAGAGACTCCGCCCAGATGCAAGCCATAGTATTTTGTTAAACAGGCTCCTGGTCAGTCATTCTTTAACACCTATGTATGTTTTCTAATGCAATACATAGCTTGAAACTTTAAAAAAAGTTAGTGGATTTAAGAAGTTTCAGAATATGTTCTTGTAGATGTATTTTTGTATTTAAAGGGTCAACCGTTTGACTATCAAATAACATAGAAGTCCGAGTGAAAAAAAAGTACATTTTTATAAATGCGATTCCGTTTTCCGCCGTTCGTACGATGTTTCAACAAAATATGGATTCATTTCAGTTGTTGATTTAGTATTGAAAATTTAACTGAATTATCTCGTAATAAATACGGTTTTTTATGTTTAATTTGTGTTTCTTTAAGAGGTCAGGTGCTCTTGTTCATTCATAAAATTATCGTTCATTCATACATTTATCGTAAAATCAAAATCACTACACAGGTTAATGCGTAGTGTCAAATTATTACCTGTAATCTAAAAATAGACAAACTTTATTTGCGCAAATAATTTAGCGGAACGAAACCCTTGTTGAAAACACATAACAATAAGTTCGTTTTCCTTTTCTGTCAAAACTCCGTAATATTTATCGATCACCTTACTAATGAAATGGACCCGTCCAAACGTAGTAGATGCCAAGTCGGTCCAGATGAAGAGATATTTACAATTTGGAATTTTCTAGTTTATTAATACATAGATTGAAAAAAAGTACGTCTTTTTAAATATCATGATCAAAACTGGGTTTGCATAACAAATGTCAGATGAAACCATTATCCTCGTCTTTTCAGTGAACAAGTCTACTACGTTTGTTGACACTCGACGGTCCACCGTGTTAGCAATTTTATTTCACATGTTTTCGAAATATTGAAGATCATTTTTCGCAATGTTTCCTGAAAATTGATAAATATCAAAGCAACGTAGAGCTGTTTGTTCTTGTTCGTATAATAAAATTGAGAATGGAAATGGGGAATTTGTCAAAGAGACAACAACCCGACCATAGAAAAACATACAACAGCAGAATTAAGGTCACCAACAGGTCTTCAATGCAGCGAAAAATTCCCGCACCCGGAGGCGTCCTTCAGCTGGCCCCTATACAATATATATACTAGTTCAGTGATAACGATTTAATGTCATGTTTGTCTGTGATGACCCCCCTTTTCGGGATTGCATGAGAATTGTAGTTATCTCGTACCCACATGCACTTGTTTCTATCCATAGGAAGGTCGACTATCCATATAAAACTATTTATATGGATAATCGACCTTCCTATGGATAGAAACAAGTGCATGTGCTCGTACCGCATCAGAAGGACACATACATGTATCAACTGAGCAATAATGTTTGGAACTTAGTTTTAAAAATGATGACAAAGTAACATTATGAAAATATTTTTATTAAGCTGAAATATACATTTATTCTTTACATGTTTATGTCTTGTAAGATATTTTATTTCTTTCCCGTTTTTTAACATTTGCGTCTGGAAAGTTGAAATGTTTTAACTTAATCATTTGTGTTAATGGTTAAATATAAATTAATAATGAAAATTGTTAAAATTAAATCAATAAAGGAAATTATTGCCAAGGAAGTTACAAACACTACCAGGGGATAATCCATGATGATTTCTTTTTGAGTTATATGTTTCAGCACATGTATATTTGACCCCAACTTTAGCCTGGTAAACGTGTTGTCTCCTTGTGAAATATAAAACATATTAAAAATGACTTTCTGCTAAAGTCTTTTATTTATATAAAGTTAAAACCTTCTTACTTTTAACTAGACAACACTCATGTCAGGTTTAATTCTTGTATATATGTGGATGAAAAATAAAAGTCCCCAAACATTAACATGGCAGCAATTGCTTTTACAGCCTTTAAGGCTTTGATTCTCACCAGCACTGAACAAGATAAATACCTAAACTCTCAATGCAAATGAATAGGTATCATAAATATTCACAATAATAAAAATGGTGAAAAGTATCTGATATTTCCTGGTTTAATTTAAAATTACATTATTGAAACTTCAGTTTGTCTCGTACTACGTGTATTCTTAATTTCAAGTTATTATACCTTTAGAACTACTAAACGTTTTCTAATACTATGTTACGGTTGGCAAAAAGACTTCATCGGAACGTGGTGTGGGGAATAGTTTGCTTCCTCGCGGCTGTCCGAAGTAAGTCACTTTGCCAAATATAAAATTGATCTGGGTTGTAATCATTCCAAACTAGAGAATTTCAAGATTTTTCTTTAACCGTTATTTCCAAGGAATGATTAATTATGACAAATACTTGTCAATTTATCACATTTTCTTTATGCATCGTCAATTTTATCACATTTCTTTGTTCATTGACCAGTGAAACAAGTCTGTCTCCTATTCTATTGATATTAAAAGGTTTTTTTTTTTACCTTTTGTGTAACTGTAAAAGGATGTGGAAAATATGATCCATTTATATTAGATCAGAGACATATATTGTATTATATGTCTCTGATTGGATCTTGTATTATATGTCTCTGATTGGATCAGGGAGGTTGATTAGATCTACTTTCAGTTTCAAGTTATGTCAATTTTGATCACACTCCGCCTTCTATGCATGTGTTCATTGAAACATTTTCATGCATTACCATGGACCGCAAGCAATTTGTCAATATATATAATATTTATGATGTCTTTACAAAACATCTTGAGGACTTGGGAACACCGGATTTGATACCATGCATTAAGGTACTATAGATGTTTTTATTAAAGACGATATTATGGTATCACGGTAATCTGTTTGGATGAAAATACTTGGGATTTTAAATACCAGCGGAATCTAACTGATTCATACAACGGAAATTGAACTTCCATATCTTGTTAGTTTAAACATATTTATTTATAGTGGATTGGGAAACAAGTTTTGCAACTTATATTAATCCCTTTCCACTTTGCCGGTGCGAGTGCTGTCTTGTAGCGGCATTAGCCTACTCTTTTTCGAAATCTCGTGACAAGGGTGTCTTTAACGAGGGGGGAGGGGGAATATTTTTTGTGTTAACCTGTTTTGGCCATTTTCAAGGTGTTGTAAGCTGTTATCTGAGATCAATTTAAGCTGTTACCTGTTTTCAACTCACTTTGTTAACTGTTATCATCATTTTTACATTTTTTGTTAAATGTTTTTGCCTAAATCGAGGTGTTGTTAACATGTTAACGAACCCCCTATTGGCCCCCTCTTTAACGTGCAAGAGATATGGCTCCCTCTTAACACGGGTCAGTCATTTATCGTCCACTTCCGACGGACTAGCATCGTTACATCAAGAACATACTCGCAAATGGTGTCAAGGGAGAGCCGACAATTCAGTCCCTGAAATTTTCATCCCGGAACGGGAATCGAACCAGGAACCTTCGTGTTAGTAGTCCGATGCCCTAACCACTACACCACATCTCTTGGTGTCAACTCAACGTCAAGTCGCAAATATTACATACATTTTAAATGAGAACACATTTTTCTATACATCAAACAATTATAGAAACTGCATTTATTAAAAAAATGTTTATGGTTCATCGTATTGAGAGAAAAATAAGATTGCTATGGTTTAAAGATAGGAACGAACGTTGGATAAGGACAGACATTTTGTCTCGGTTGAAATAGGCCATATACGGCCTCTATGAAGGGTTGTTGCAAGGCTGGTTCTTATATACAATTACAGAGAGTGCATGTGCCAATGAAGAAGTAAACTCTCATTATCGGGTATCGGATTTGTAGCCAGAATTCCAATCGGATGTTGTTAACGTATTTATACATCCTTCATAGATCTGAGCATAGCCATACCGACACTTTCTCAGCATGAGTCATTCTGCCGAACAATGCAAAGTCCAATCCTGAAGTACAATATTGATAATATAGTACCATGGAAGTTTTATATTGTCAATATAATACTTCCATGATAGTACTTTCATGGTCCAAATGATATAGTCAAGCTTTGGGTCGATAAGCATGAGATAAAAGCATTTCAAATATGTGACCGTTCTTAATGGCTATATGACCGCCACGGTAACATTGAAAATATACTATTTTGAGGACTCTATGTAAGCGAAAGCTATTTTTGATAGTAAAAAAAGAGCAAATTTTGTGTTTGATTTCAAAGCTATGTGCACAATGATTAATTATTTTTTTTGTATGTCCGTAGCGGAGGGGGCATTACTTTTAACCCTTCAATGTCCGTACGTTCCAAAGTTGGTTTTCGTTGTCTCAACGAAAGTTTGCATCAACCAAATGTTATGAAAATTATACCAAATGCTAACAAGAATGAATTTTGGTGGCGTCGCTTTTACTGAACAGATTTTCTAGATGTATGTCCCTTTGCAATTGAAATATTGCTGAATTTTTCGTGTCCGTTCTTTCTCTAATTTAATTATTTCAAGGCACGGTAAGTCTCAATCAAATGTTATGAAACTTACGCACAATGCTTATTTAAAAGTGCAAAACGCAGATCAAGTACCAATTTTGGTAGCCTCACTTTTACCATTCTAGGGCCCCTTTATAACGTTATAAGCAAACAGGGTCGTTATCTGTGTCCCGGCATCTACATATTCTCTATTTATTTTTTATTTTTAACTAAATACTTCCTCTCAGTTTTTACAAGGATATCGTTCACCTATGGCTACATGTCTTTTCGTCTTTTGCATGATTAACACATCAGAGTTAAGCGTGAATACAGATACACATTTTGTTCATCAAAATGTTATTTTCTGGCTGTACTGGTCAGCCTTGAATATGACCTTAATGACCGACTAATCTATAAATATCTCTTGTCTATAACACCAATAAATCGCACCTACAACATTCTTATATCATGTAAATTCGTATTTTATCGTGTTCACTAATTTCTACTCATGTCTGTTCGATCAAACATTATAACAAGCCGTATAAGATGATATATATATATATTGTTGTACGAATAATCTTCGTGTTAGAAAGCTCACATCAAATACTGTTTTAAGTTTATCATTGGCGGATCCAGGGGGGGGGTCCGGGGTTGGAACCCCCCTTTTTTTGGCCGATCAATGCATTTGAATGGGGACATATAGTTGGAACACCCCCCCCCCCCCCACCCCCCTTGTCCATGGTTGGGAACCCCCCTTTTTAAAATGGATGGATCCGCCCCTGTTTATATATATTCGTTCAGTGAATTTTATTTGCCTGTATAGATATGATTTCTTCAGGAATTTAGACTGCGTCATCATATAATCAATGAAATAGATATGGCACGTATGATTTTATTTGTCACTTAAAATTATATTGTATACATTTTAAAATGCCCATAGTTATTACCATTGTTTCCTCTAGCATTTATTTTGTTTTAATGAAGCCAATATTCACGCTGGCAGAAATCATAGATTGGATATTGATCCTTGGAACAGGATTCCATTCGGTTAAAGCTACTTCATGGGTATTGATCACATACGACATGGGCTTGGTATGGAGCGGTGATTGTTTTAATAATGTGATAAATGAATAACATTTATAGAAGTTTAGCTTTAGTAACTTCTAATTTTAAATTGTCAGTTGTTTTTACACGATTCATGGACACCTGAGATCTGAGACTTAACCCAGTTAATATGGAGTGGTTAAGTTGATGGAACCATGGAAGTAAAATTTAATATTACTTCCATGATGGAACTATATGTAAACTATTGATTGAAACACCTCTGCCATATGAAACAGATTTTTTTTCCAGCAGATTAGCCTGAGCAGATGTTAATCACATGTTACTGTAACATATAAGCTTGTCGTCTAGTTTTGGTACTTTTCAATATTAGATCTGCAAGTCAAGAACTTTAGTCTTTATTAAAAATGCTGATATGCCCACCCACTCCTTATATTATACAAAGCATACTTAGTTTGCAAATATTTGCGAGTCATGTATGCGAATATTTAAGACGTTTGAGACCCGTATAGACGATTCGCAATGATCATCGCTACACCATTTTTTCACAGGCACAAAAGTTGCTTCATTTTATGAGCGTAAAAGTGTTTAGTCTGTTTCCACGCCGTTATTGAAATTCTTGACAATACTTTATTTGTATATTATGAGGGCACACTGGATGTTTTACTGATCTTTACTGAGGGAACCATCCTTAAAAGTGAGAGAATCCGAATTCCCCAAAAAATTAATGTGGAATCCAAAAAAATTGAATGTAGAATCCCGAAATTGTCCCCCCCCCCCCCCCCCCCCCCGAAATAGAGCATTATTTCGTGGATCCTAAAAACTTAATCATTAATTTCCCGGCAATAAGTGTGAATTATGATTTCCCACTGATATAGATACCCAATTTCGACGCACTGTGATTCAGATTAAAGTCATTTAATTTAAACGCCAGTTTACGGGCGTATTATGGTAAACCTTTGTCCATCCATCCGTCCGTCCGTCCGTCGTCAACATGTCGGACATATAATTTTTAGATTTGACGTGTCCGAGTTTTCGGGTTTTATGCATTACAAAATTAAAAAAGAAGGATTTTCCATTTTTTTTGACAATTACACAAAAACACTTTCACCAATTTGCAATGATTTCTTATCATGATTAACACTATTTTGCCAAAGCCAGCAAAATAGCACTATAAAGGAGTCCACTTTGACGGAGCCAGTTAAATTGAACTGAATAGGCCAGGCTATTTTGATGAAGCCTCCTACCTGTAAAATAGCTCAGTGACCGACCGTCTTAATGACAAAAACTTTTTGTAAGTGCATATAACATGATATTTATTTAGTTTTAATTTTGGGAATGACCTTCAAGGAAACTTCTGGTTTATATATTGCAGACCTCCATCTTGCAGCAGAGCTTGGTAAGGCTTTACTTGAAACCAACAGAGAACTGGAAACACAGGCGATGCATTTACAACAGGTCAAACATGAACAAAGTCTGGAGATTGAGGTAAAAAATATAGATCACCCATTCAAAATGAGACTAAAGGTCCAGTGGCCACTAATTCAGAATTCAGAATTAATTCAGACATTAATACAGGGGCATTCCAACTCATCAATTTTACTTAAATTTTCATTTCATTTATAACATAATAATTACGTTACACATGTTTCATTAAAATCCATAATTTTGATTAACTGACAACAGACATGAGACGCTTGCATATAATAACATTCATATTTTTGTATAAAATACATGGGCTATGTTTGCAAGTAGTTACTATCTGCTATCTGTGACAATATTATAGCAATTCATAAAAAGCAAAGGAAAAGCTTGTATAACTCTTACTTGCATTGCTGCAGCATACAAATTTAATTAGACTTGAAGAATTGAATATTTCTTTTTATAATTTAATAGTTTCATACTTATGAGCTTTAGACAAGGCTTTTATACCCCAATAGAATTAGAAAAAGAAAATTCAATTCTTAACAAAAATGTACATACAAATGACAAATATTCCTTGAAACACAATGAACATGCATGGACTTATTTTGATGTATAAGCATTTATTGTGTATTTTAGACTAGACACCTTCAATTAAGATGACCGGTCTATTGGCAAATATTTCATGCATGTTCAGGATGAGATCTCTACAATGTGATGTAATCATAAATATTATTAGTTACATAGTGTGCTAGTGACCTAATACGGTATATATGGGGTCAGTAAATTCCATATGGGGTGAGAGCGAAGCTCGATTCCCTGACCCCATATATACCGTATTATGTCACTAGCACACATGTAACGAATTTATCTTCCTGACTATCTTAACGTGTAAAATTTAGACTAGTGACCTATCAAAATGAGCAAGTTTTCAATACAGTTAGCATTAACAGGGACTTCCTTTGATCCTACAAAAACAGATGCCAACAATGACAACCTGTTAGATTTAAATGTGTTTTATGCATTTATTTCACTTTATCATCACTTTCTTCGTCTGTTGAAACCTTTCAGATTTTTTCTCAGTACTGTTTTGTTTTTCTAAAGGGACGTAACACCACTACTAAACGTGTATGAAATAAGCCCCGCCTCCTTATTACCTTATATGGAATATAAAAGGACGCAACTCCACTTCTAACCGTGTATGAAATAAACCCCGCCTCCCAACTAACCTAATATTAAATGAGGGCCCTCATGGGGTTTTTGATTATGTGATTACTTGGCCGTTTTTTTAATGATTATTTGATTATTAAGCCAAATATTTCATGATTATTTGATTACCTAGGACTGTATTTTTAGTTTATGATTATTTGATTACTATAGATAAGCAAATATTTAATGATTATGTGATTATGTTGGCAAAAAAATGGTGATTATGTGATTACTAGGACCCCCCCATGAGGGGCCTCTTAAATATACACAGTTTCCACGGGGACGCTTTTAACCAATCATATTCCTAGAAATATATAGGAGGTAAGATAAATATAAATACACAGGCAATCACATACCATTGTAAATTAACTATTTTCTAGGTCTGGTCATAGAAGTAATATTCCATAGTCTAACTTGAGAAAAATGTGAGAATTATTTGTTGGCCTGTATTAGATGATTTTTTGGTGCAATTCGTAGCTAATCATTAAAAGAAAAAGTATAAATGATATTATTTTCTGAAAACAATAAACAAATGCTGCCAAATGCTGATACAGGGTTCAATGTATAATCATATCAGTATGATTTTCAGTGTAAAGAAATACCTCTATGCCTGGGATTGAAAAAGAGAGGGACAGTCAAACTCATAAATCGAAAATAAACTGACAACGCCACGACTAAAAATGAAAAAGACAAACAATAGTACACACGACACAACACATTGAACTTGGTGCAATTATGCATAAAACAAAGTTCATTAAGGCAGCTTAAACATCTGTTATCAGCTATCATGGCTATAGAAAACCATTAATATAAAACACACACATTATATCACATGTGTAACTCCTATGTCAAACAGTTCCCAGTATTACTAACGATGAGAAAATGATATTTTGTATTGTTAAAATATTATAGAATATTTAATTTTCAGTCATATAAGATAGATAAAGTCAACATTGTTGTGTTCCCTTCCATAACTTACTACATTTAGAAGTATTTTGAAGTATCTGCTGCATTGTGCAAGGGATCATTGGAAATGAAAACATTTGTTCAGATATATCACGTGGCCACTACATTTTGAAATACCATGGTCAATATAACACTTCCATGATAATACTTTTATTATGCTAACAGTTTGCTTAATTGGATTAAATATGATTCAAAGCTAAAGCAAATGTTTTTTTTTACTAATTTTAGTTCCTATCAAAACAATTGGAAACTGCCAGAGACAATTGTGATTCTAGGATGAAAGTGTATGAGGAATTGGACAGACACAACCAAGAGTTGGAGAAAACCAATCAAAGACTAGTTTTAGACTCCAAGGGAGATAAACAAAGGGTAGAAAAGTAGGTTTTGCAAACTAAAAGTTGATTCTGATCTTATTTTTAGTGAAAGCTGCAGATGACACTTTTTCACTAGTGGCTTTAAAGTGAAAGCTACATACAACTAACAACATTTTTATAGCTTACTTATTTATTTGACAGCATTTAACAATCAATCTCCATCTTTCATAAAAGCAGGTCATTTAAAAAACTTCAATCTAAACAATATTTTTGTATTGTAGCAACTAAATTGTCCAATTGATTCAATATTTTTGTTGCCAGTACAAAATGAACTATATATATTTTTTTTATCTATTATCAGGTTATTAGCAACAGTTGAACATTTGGAGGATAAATGTGAAGAGTATCAGAAAAAAATTGAGGAAATGAAAAAAGAAGAGACAATAAAACAACGTCAACAAAAACAAGAAAGCAGACGTGCCTTAAGTTTGGCAAATTTAAGGGAAAGTAGCGATTATTTAAGGAATATATACATTTCTGATTTACAATGGACATACAATGATCAATTCAAAAAATTACCAATGAACCCATATGAAGTTGAAATAAAGAAACTTCAAGACAGCATGAAACAAATGAAGGCACAAAAAATCATTGATAAAAGGAAACAGGAAGACTTAGAAACAGAAGTTTCATTATTGTGGGATGAAAATGAAGCCTTGGACAAAAAGAACAAAGAGCTTGAAGAACAAATTCAAATTTTGGAGGATGACCTCCAGAAATCTAGACTTGAGACAACAAAAACATTAGCTTATGAATTAAGTAAATTTGATCCTCAAAATGTGATAGCAAGTGAAGTAGAAGTTGATGATACAGAATTCACTTCTAAGGGGAAGTTAGTTAAACTGGATGGAGGTGGTAGTTTATATGGTAGTACCGAATCTGTCAATCAAATTGCACCAGACACAAAAGAACTGTCGCCAGTTGATCCTGATAAAAACAGTGTTTCAATTTTGAATGAATTAGAAACTCAATATCACAATTTATTTCAAAAGTATGAAGATTTGTTGCAAGGGAAGGGTAAAAGATCTGGGAGCTTCAATGAAGCAACAGGAGAAAGTTTTGATGCAGTACTACAAAGACAACTTGCTGTGTCCCACAAAGAAGTTCAGACATTGTTGAAATTACACACAAAAGATGCATCCTGTGGAGATGCATCTGCCGAGGATCCACCGCCATATAAATCTATTTTTAGAGATATATTTGCAACTTTGAAGAAATCACGGATTGAGGAATCAGGGGAACAACCTACCTCAGCTAGTGGAACACCCTTAACAAGTCCAGTTTGCCCAGACGAAAAACCAGTTCAATGAATAAGCTGAAACACTGCCAAATTAAACAGTATTCTTCAATACCATTATGCATATAAATGTTATTTGTTCTTTTTATCACTAAATGCAGTATTTCTTACTACAGTTCTTGTCATAAAACTAAGCGATAAAATTGATATCAAGTCGTACTGAAATGTTCACAATTTGCAAGTAATTATCCTGCTATGCTTATGTCCTTTAGAATTTTCTCCAGAATATTTTAATTTTATGTTCACAAACATGATGTAATGGTTATGAAATTCAGAATTGTCTGGAAGATGTCAGTAATATTATATTGTCTATTATTAGATTATTTCAAATTAATATATAGTATATTCCATAATATAAAAGTATTTCAATGTATACCATGGTTTGCACATCAAAAAGTGTACAAAAAAAAAGTGAAAATATGAAGCAATAAATATTTTTGATAATAAATATCCTTCATGAGTATGAGCAGCCTACAGTAAGTTAATTGGCATGATTAGATTTACTCAAAAAAATAAATGTCATACACATAAACGCTGACCGTTGTTTGTAGAAAAAGAAATTTACATCTTTATATATAATCTTGAACTACATAGAGATTAAGTATTAAAATATTTGGAAAGATAGAGTTTAATATATTATTCTATAATCTTGTGAACTAGACAAACTTTTAATAAGCACTTACAATACACTTTTAAGATGTAGTTTTTAAACAGTGTAAGTGTTTTTTTACATAACAATCTGATACTTTCATAAGAATGATCATTTTCGCTATTTTGTGCATTTTTCCTTTGATCTTTTTTTATGATAATTATTCATATCATGTTACTCGCTTGAGATGAAAAATTATCGCTAGAAACTAAGGTGGCACGTGGCGTTGCTAATGAAATTGATAACGTCATCATAGGTAAAATAGCGATAAACAGATTATCATTGGTCATCTCAACTCGATTGCTTTTCTCGCTTGAGCCGGTACGGTGAAAGCGAGAAAAGCAATCTCGTTGAAATGATCAAGGATAATCTATAAATATCTACTATCTTGGTGTTCTATATATATATAAAGTTAATTAACCTTTGGTACTAATAAAAATATATTCAAAATAGAATACATGTAGTATGCAAATGCATCTACATATTTATTTATCCTTGTTAAAATATGTAGAAACATTTGTGTAAGATTTTATTTTGAATATATTATGTATATTATTAAAATTAACATGACATACAGTTTAAGCTCTTGACATCCTTGCAGTGGTGGATCCAGAAATTTTCATAAGTAGGGGCCAACTGACTGCCTACTTATATACGGAATCACTGAAGCATGACCGGAGTGGGCCCCCTCTTAGGCAGTTATTTGGCCCCTACTTATGAAAATTTCTGGATCCATAATAAGTAACCAATTTTTTTCCCAGAAAAGGGGTGCCTGGGCCCTCTCCCTAAATCCGCCTCTGCTTGTTCGGTTAAAAATATGACTGTGTTACTGTAATTTCTCTTCTTGGTTTCAGCCTTAGTACTCATTTTAATCAAGAAACTGGTAACATTTTAACATGTCTACATACAATCATTTTTTTTATATAAAGAGGTCTTTATGAATTATGTTGTAATGTTGTGTTTCTTTTGTTGATGGCTCAATAGAAAACTTTCGAGTTCGATGCATTTCCGTCAAAAACTTTGGTTTTAGTGAACATCATGTGTGTGTATAGGGACGTCGTCACTTCCATTGCAATGTTGAGTGAATGGTTGGAAAACTATGATGCTTTATTACATGAATTATTCGGCAAATTGAATTCTCATAGTTGACAATCATGACTACTGTCATAAGGGAATTGTGATTAAGTACCTACAGAACAAGTATTATTTCTAGTTTATTCTACACAATGACGATCACTAAGATGCTTGATGAACGTTAATAGTGCCAGGATACAGGTGATCCCCCCTCTATCTGGTAAATGAAGTCATAAAGGCGTGCATAATTGAAGAGTTTTTTCCGGTGAAGGAAGAACTCAAAAGTGGTCTATAAATTATACCCCACATATATTATTTGCATCTAATATTCAACAAATTTAAAAGCTGCCTGCATCACAAAATTGACCACCCTTTACTGGGTAGGATTAATTGCCCTAAAAATATTAACTTTTTTAACAGGAAATCATTATCTGCCGCCTGTAATCTGAAGATACTTCAGGACAGATCTGACTATCAGTGGCAAACTTGGTTATAACACCTATAGATTGCTAAAAAATTAACAATAGAGAATAATGGGCCAAAATTTGGAATAGATTGGCATAAAAGTATAGATTTACAGAAAAACAGACCCCCATGTTTGCCTTTATAACAATGTAATGCTTTCCATCAATATTGTATCTCTATGTCTGTTATTGAAACAAGACAATCAAAAATGTGTTAATGAGTACTGTGGATTCAATACTATTTGTTGGATCCAAATTTAAATGGATTTCTTGGTCACCTAAGAATAACATGTATAAGAAACCACAAATTCCAATTTGCAACAAATTACAAATTTTTGATATGAATATATGCAGACTTTGGCAAAACCAGGAATCAAATATCCACAAAAAAGAGTTTTCCTTAATCCATAAAAATTGGTACCCACAAAAATAAATGAATTCACAGTAGCTAGTGTCATTGAAGCAGCATTATTATGGTACATGACTTGCGATGTTTGACCAATACTTTTATGATATTATTGTTGTTGTTTCCATGGAAACTCTAGTCTTTTATTATTGTCTAATTTATGTTGGAGTGAGCTATTTTGTTTTCAATAAAGCAATATATAACTGTTTTCATGGTTCTACTTATTTGTTGTGTAATATTGGACTGATTGCCTTTCAAATGTTTTAGATATTTTTTGGGTGTTGATTGTACACATTAAAAGTTTTCTAAGCATATATATTAATCACATTTTTCACTGTCCATATAATAAAGCTAAAGAAAGGTAGGATATGGGAATTTTGGAAGGAAATAACTAGAGGCTCTAAAGAGCCTGTGTCGCTCACCTTGGTGTTTGTCTATATTAAACAAAGGACACAGATGGATTCATGACAAAATTGTGTTTTGGTGTCAGATGGTGATGTGTTTGAAGTTCTTACTTTACTGAACGTTCTTGCTACTTACAATTATCTCTATCTACAATGAACTTGGCCCATTAGTAACAGAGGAAAATATTTTGTAAATTGACTATAAAGGGCAATAACTCCTTAAGGAGTCAACTGACAATTATCTATTTGTAAATCTGACTTTGCTAAACTTTAATGATGTTTACAGTTTATCTCTATATAAAAATATTCAAGATGATAACCAAAAATGGTAAAATTTCTTTAAAAATTACCAATTCAGGGGCAGCAATCCAACAACCAGTTGTCTGATTCGTCTGAAAATTTCAGGGCAGATATATCTTGACTTAACAATTTAACCCGGTCAGATTTGCTCTAAATGCTTTGGTTTCAGAATTATAAGCCAAAATCTACATTTTACCCCTATGTTCTATTTTTAGCTCACCTGGCCCGCAGAGCCAAGTGAGCTTTTCCCATCACTTTGCGTCCGGCGTCCGGCGCCGTTAACTTTTACAAAAATCTTCTCCTGAAACTACTTAATTAAACTTGGCCACAATCATCATTGGGGTATCTAGTTTAAAAAATGTGTCCGGTGACCCGGCCAACCAACCAAGATGGGCGCCATGGCTAAAAATAGAACATAGGGGTAAAATGCAGTTTTTGGCTTATAATTCAAAAACCGAAGCATTTAGAGCAAATCTGACGGAGGTAAAATTGTTTATCAGGTCAAGATCTATCTGCTCAGAAATTTTCAGATGAATCGGACAACCCTTTGATGGGTTGCTGCCCCTGAATTGGTAATTTGATGGGAATTTTGCTATTTTTGGTTATTATCTTGAATATTGTTTTAGATAGAGATAAACTGTAAACAGCAATAATGTTCAACAAAGTAAGATTTACAAATAAGTCAACATGACCGAAATGGTCAGTTGATCCCCTAAGGAGTTATTGTCCTTTATAGTCAATTTTTAACAATTTTCATAAAATTTGTAAATTTTTACTAACATTTTCCACTGAAACTACTGGGCCAAGATCATTATAGATAGAGATAATTGTAAGCAGCAAGAATGTTCAGTAAAGTAAGATGTACAAACACATCACCATCACCAAAACACAATTTTGTCATGAATCCATCTGCTTCCTTTGTTTAATATTCACATATACCAAGGTGAGCGACACAGGCTCTTTAGAGCCTCTAGTTAGTCATAGCCACCATCTTGGTTGGTTGGCCCGGTCACCCCACACATTTTTTAAACTAGATACTCCAATGATAATTGTGGCCAAGTTTGGTTAAACTTGGTCCAGTAGTTTTAGAGGAGAAGATTTTTCTAAAAGATTACAAAATACTACGAAAAAGTGGTAAAAAATGACTATAAAGGGCAATAACTCCTTAAGGGGTCAACTGACCATTTTGGTCATGTTGAATTATTTGTAAATCTTACTTTGCTGAACATTATTGCTGTTTACAGTTTATCTCTATCTATAATAATATTCAAGATAATAAGCAAAAACTGCAAAATTTCCTTAAAATTACTAATTCAGGGGCAGCAACCAAACAACAGGTTGTCTGATTTGTCTGAAAATTTCAGGGCAGATAGATCTTGACCTAATAGATTATTTTACCCATTGTCAGATTTGCTCTAAATGCTTTGGTTTTAGAGTTATAAGCCAAATCTACATTTTACCCCTCTGTTCTATTTTTAGCCATGGTGGCCATCTTGGTTGGTTGGCAGGGTCACGCCACACATATTTTAAACTAGATACCCCAATGATGATTGTAGCCAAGTTTGGATTAATTTGGCCCAGTAGTTTCAGAGGAGAAGATTTTTGTAAAAGATTACTAAGATTTACGAAAAATGGTTAAAAATTGACTATAAAGGTCAATAACTCCTAAAGGGGTCAACTGACCATTTTGGTCATGTTGACTTATTTGTAAATCTTACTTTGCTGAACATTATTGCTGTTTAAAATTTATCTCTATCTATAATAATATTCAAGATAACAAAAAACGGCAAAATTTCCTAAAATTAAAAATTAAGGACAGTAACTTAACAACGGGTTGTCCGATCCATGTGAAAACATCAGGGCAGATCGATCTTGACCTGATAAACAATTAAACCCTGTCAGATTTTCTCTTAATGCTTTGGTTTTTGAGTTATAAGCCAAAAACTGCATTTTACCCCTATGTTCTATTATTAGCCATTGCAGCCATTTTGGTTGATTGGCCAGGTCACGCCACACATTTTTTAAACAAGTTACCCCAATGATGGTTGTGGCCAAGTTTGGTTTAATTTGGCCCAGTAGTTTCAGAGGAGAAGATTTTTGTAAAAGATTACTAAGATTTACAAAAAATGGTTAAAAATTGACTATAAAGGTCAATAACTCCTAAGGGTCAACTGACCATTTTGGTCATGTTGACTTATTTGTAAATCTTACTTTGCTGAACATTATTGCTGTCTAAAATTTATCTCTATCTATAATAATATTCAAGATAATAACCAAAAACAGCAAAAATTCCCTAAAATTACCAGTTCAGGGGCAGCAACCCAACAACGGGTTGTAAGATTTATCTGAAAATTTAAGGGGAGATAGATCTTGACCTGATAAACAATTTTATCCTATGTCAGATTTGCTCTGAATGCTTTTGTTTTTGAGTTATAAGCCAAAAACTGCATTTTACCCCTATGTTCTATTTTTAGCAATGGCGGCCATCTTGGTTGGTTGGCCGGGTCACGCCACACATTTTTTAAACTAGGTACCCCAATGATGATTGTGGCCAAGTTTGGTTTAATTTGGCCCAGTAGTTTCAGAGGAGAAGATTTTTGTAAAAGTTAATGATGACGACGGACGACGACAACAGACCACGGGCGCCAAGTGTTGGGAAAAGCTCACTTGGCCCTTTGGGCCAGGTGACCTTAAAACAGCAAAATTTCCTTAAAATTACCAATTCAGGGGCAGCAACCAAACAACAGGTTGTCCGATTCATCTGAAAATTTCAGGGCAGATAGATCTTGACCTGATAAACAATTTTACTGCATGTTAGATAAATTTTGCTCTAAATGCTTTGGTTTTTGAGTTATAAGCCAAAAACAGCATTTTACACTTATGTTCTATTTTTAGCCATGGCGGCCATCTTGGTTGGTTGGTCGGGTCACCGGACACATTTTTTAAACTAGATACCCCAATGATGATTGTGGCCAAGTTTGGTTTAATTTGGCCCAGTAGTTTCAGAGGAGAAGATTTTTGTAAAAGTTAACGACGACGACAGATGACGGCGGACGCAAAGTGATGGGAAAAGCTCACTTGGCCCTTTGGACCAGATGAGCTCAAAAATTGGGACAGAACCAAAACAACTAACTTGGAAAATAGGTGTACAAACAAAGACTATAGCACATGGTTCCCATAGCCTGACTTACATGTAGTACAGGCGGTATTAATCTACCTTTCTTTTCTATCTAGACCATATGTTGTAAAAGTGAACAACATTAAATACTAACCAACAAAAATAACTACTAACTTGAACAAACGAAAAAATCATCCAAAATTTGGAAAGAGTCTCAAAATCTACTCACTACTACTCAGGAAGCTATTGGAGGTAGCTTTAGGTTGAATACTCCCTTTTAAGAAAACAAAAATAAAAAGTTGACACAAAGATATGTCTTGGCCATAAACTGTTATTCGTAACAAGTCTGCAAGATTTGTTTGTGTCAGACAATTAATTTAAAACCAAAACAACAAATGTCGATAAATAAAGTAATAAAATTCTAAACTGCATTCACTAATCTAAACTTTCCATGTAAAGGAATAGGATAAACATGGAAAAATTTTCTCTTGATTTCAGTTCCTTGTGAAACTGGTGCATACAGTGGACTGTCTTGATATGGATTTAGTGTCTCTGTAGTTATCATCACTGTTCCATCACACATGGCTACTAGTCTATTTGTTCTCTCAATCTCAACCTGATAATTAAAACATACTCATTCAATTTAAAAAAGCACAAACATCTTAGTTCACAAGTTCTTAATAGAATACACATTTTATAAATTTTGAGCATCAGATTCTCTGTCCTGGATTAAGGTTGCACTATGAAAATACAGCTGTTTCTCAAACCACACCTTTTTTGGGGAGATATATAATATTCATAGATATGTTAATTTGTGAACATACTGGTTTCCAGATATGATCTCTGTGTTTCATCTCATAGAGACATCACTTAAGAATGTTACCAGTATAGAACAAGAATGTGTCCAAAGTACACGGATGCCCCACTCGCACTATCCTTTTCCATGTTCCATGGACTGTGAAATTGGGTAATAATCTAATTTGGCATTAAAATTAGAAAGATTATACTATAGGGAACATTTGTATTAAGTTTCAAGTTGATTGGACTTCAATTTCATCAAAAACTACCTTGACCAAAAACTTTAACCTGAAACTCCCACTTTCATTTTCTATGTTTAGTGAACCGTGAAATTGGGGTCAAAAGTCTAATTTGGCTTTAAATTAGAAAGATCATATCATAAGCAACAAGTGTACTATGTTTCAAGTTGATTGGACTTCAGCTTCATCAAAAACTACCTTGACCAAAAACTTTTACCTGAAACTCCCCCTTTCATTTTCTATTTTCAGTGGACCGTGAAATTGAAGTCAAAAGTCTAATTTGGCTTTAAAATTAGAAAGATCATATCATAAGCAACAAGTGTACTAAGTTATCAAAAACTACCTTGACCAAAAATTTTAACCTGAACGGACGCACAGACAGACGAACGAACGAACGGAGCCACAGACCAGAAAACATAATGCCCCTCTACTATCGTAGGTGGAGCATAAAAACATGGTAGCACCTAACATTTAATTTTTAGGAGGTCCAAAAGGTGAGGTAAAGCTTAAAGTAGTATAGAATTTTAGTAACAGTTTATAAACTGTTAGAAGTTCAGGGCATTTAAATATTGAAAATATTCTGCACAGTCCTATAATTTGACCTTTTAATAAAATAGTAGTGCATATATCAACTTTCCGTTCTGGGATATAATTTTTCATGAAACTCAATACATGTAGTAAAAGTGTCACAGTTTTAGACACTGAGTTCCTTTGGGAAATTGCATTGTCTATATTTACAGAATTGCAACCTTTAGCTTGAAACTTAAAGTATTGAAACCCAGCTAAGGCAGCAACCATTTGATTTTCTGGGGGGGGGCTATGGTTTTTTTTTGGAAAAAAAAGTTTGTTTCCAGTTTTTGGATAAAAAAATAATTTGTTTTTGATTCTGAGAAAAAAAAATTGTTTGTTTCACCCTCAGCTGCCACTATATGTAAAAAAAAAATTTGTCCAGAAAAAAAAACCATAGCCCCCCCCCCCCCCCCCCCTCCCCCAGAAAATCAAATGGTTGCTGCCTAAGTATTATTGTTATATACATATACACATTCATGGATCTAGAAGTTGTCAATACCTGTATCTTGGTATTGCACAAGGTCATGTTTTTCTCTGACTGTTTATAACATCTTTACACTAAATCAATTTAGTCTTCAATGCATGATTTTTTTTTATTAGTTGTTAGTGGCATTCAATTAGATGTCAGTAACTGCAAGTACTCTCAGATCTGTACTTAGTGTTTTGTGTAGTATTTCTATTTGTATCAATCTGATGAGTTGAGCCTTTTTCAACTGATTTTTATAGTTTGTTCTTATGTTGTAATGTTACACCACTGTCCCAGGTTAGGGGAGAGTTGTGATCCCACTAACATGTTTAACCCAGCCACATTCTGTATGTATTTGCCTGTCCCAAGTCAAGAGCCTGTAATTCAGTGGTTGTCGTTTGTTGATGTGTTACATACTTGTTTTTTGTTCATTTTTATGCCCCACCTACGATAGTAGAGGGGCATTATGTTTTCTGGTCTGTGCGTCCGTTTGTCCGTCTGTTCGTTCGTCCGTCTGTTCGTTCGTCCGTCCGTTCGTTCATCAGTCTGTCCTGCTTCAGGTTAAAGTTTTTGGTCAAGGTAGTTTTTGATGAAGTTGAAGTCCAATCGACTTGAAACTTAGTATACATGTTCCCTATGATATGATCTTTTAAATTTTAATGCCAAATTAGAGGGTTTACCCCACTTTCACGGTCCACTGAACATAGAAAATGATAGTGCGAGTGGGGCATTCGTGTACTGGGGACACATTCTTGTTTGTACATAAATTAGGCCCTTAGTTTTCTCGTTTGAATTGTTTTACATTTGTCATATCAGGGCCTTTTATAGCCAACTATGTGGTATGGGGTTTGCTCATTGATGAAGGCCGTATGATTAGTTTTTAATTTCTGTGTCATTTGGGCTCTTGTGGAGAGTTGTCTCATTGGCAAATATACGACATCTTCTTTTTTAAACTGAATATGTAGAAAAAAGACCTATTAAAAGGACCTAGAATAACCAAATTCATCTATGGTCAACTTTGTCTGATAGCTTAAATCTTATTTCCTCAGTATTATTTAATCAAATGGGAATGTATAAATCATCTCAGTACCAAACACTGGCCATCAGGCTGAATAAAAAAATACTTATTAGTTAAGTTTTAAAATTACTGGTTAAAACAGAAAGTGTCAAGACTATGTGCAAGTTAAGGATTGGTATAACATACATTATTGCTATTTTACGAAATTTTCCTTTAATCTTGCTGACTGACAATTTCCTTTCTCAGTGGAGTCGAGTGATATAAAAATTATCGCTGGAAACTAAGGGGACACTTGGCATCGCTAATGAAATTGACGTCGTCTTCATAGGTAAATTAGAGATAAACAGATCATCATTGGTCATCTCAACTTGATTGCTTTTCTCACTTTCGCCGTACCGGCTCAAGCGATAAAATCAATCTCGTTGAGATGATCAACGATAATTTATAAGTGTAATATAGACACTTGTCAAATGTTTTGTCTTTTCTTTGTTTTGTTGGATTTGTATCTCAATAATGTACACGTTATATTTCTGTTCAGTCATAAGATATACATTGCACCCTCTTTTATGGTATAAAGTAGAAAGTATTCAAATGAACATTTCTGCCAATGTTGCTAATGACTGGATCATATTTTTTTCAGATGGTATCAAAGTTAATCAAACCCCCAAAAAAATCATTAAATAAAGATATAAGAGTAGTTGAAAATCACAGCAAATTCATTGGCCTGGTCCTATATTTTTAATCAAAATTATCAATGAAGGTCATGGTCAGCTATTAGAATGAGGATTTATTCAATAAACATGATGAATCAACTGATATAAGATCATTCTTCTACAATTCATTGTTGCTCAGATCTGAAATTTAAAGGGAAATTCCGCGATTTTTTACTTATCATCTAATTATGTTCATCTTAACATAAAAAACACATTTGCAAAGTTTTAAATTTATATTCCTTCTAATAACGGAGAAAATCAAGTATTTGAAACTTTTTTGGTTGAATTCTCGAGTGGGTCGTGACGTATTAGCCCGATTTATTGAATTTTGGGAAAAAATAAAATCTGTTTAACTCTTATAGCTTATCGACAATATACGTAATTAAAAGCGCACAGCTGACGAATGGTCGTAGTCATTAACCACAATACAAGAATGAACGAAAATGAATATGCATATACCGTTTTGTTTTGATGAATTAAACTCCTATTAAATTATCTCTAGTAAATGTTTTCGAATAAATTTCATTAATTATTGTTGAGAATTTTTTCATAAAATATTTATTGAACATTTTTACTGATATTGAACTGAAATTATTTCAGTTCTATTTACCGTTATTGTTTTGATAATCATTTCAATGCAACTAAAGTGTGAGCAGAGTGTGTATATTATTTTGTAAAGGTCACTGTATATTTCTCGGCTTGAGGTCAATTTGTTTACCTTGTAGCTATTTAGCCGCAGGTGTGAGTTCAAGCGTACACAGGTATAAATGTTGTTATTTGGAAAGGATAAACAGAAAGGGTTAGAAAGAGTATGCTGTCACGATTTTAATACACTAAGAGTTTAATACACGATGAGAATAAAGATACAATAATTAAATTGTGTAAATTAATTGAAAATAAAATTTCAGATTCGTAATTCCGAAAGTGTATAAAAATAAAAGGAAACAATTTTTGATTACTTTCTTGGCGGTAATTGGCGTAAATGAAGTAAAAAATGGTAGTTTTAATCTTTAATAAAAACTAAATGCAATATTACCCAATTTGTTATACCATTGCCAATCTGTTTGATATCATTGACTTTACCGGAATTTTTTAACTTGTATTCAAATCTGGCTGTGTTTAAATTCTTATAAAACTATAGCAATTTTAAAGTTTTTAATTGAAAAAAAAATACAACATACAAAATGCATGATTTTTTTGTTTTAGTTTCTTTTTAACATTTTATTCTTGCATAATTAAATTCATTTGACAATCATTTACACGAACTTTTTATGAAAAGAATACCAATTATCTAAGCTAAGGCATTATTTTTTTTGACAATTTTTTTTTTTAAAATTCTATGATAATATTTTGTGCAATGTTGAACATGATAGCCATCATTAATCCAAATAAGTAATACAGTAGTTGTAATAAAACTTATATCTTAGTCATGCATAACTGATATTGACGAATTTAGAATAGTTTGTCCATACATCGTTGTTCTTGCAACAATCATTATTAGTATACATACATGTAAGTTTCCTGACGTATAAGCGCCACTGAGGATGAGTTCCAGAGAAAGCAAAATAGTAGCGTTTCGTTCGTTTGTTTGTTGGGAAAGGAGAGGAAATGCAACCACTTGTACAGATAAACGACAGAATTACCATACAAGCATTTATAGTCAATACAAACAGAAAGAGTTCCCATCGTTGGACAGGGAATATGAAGGCTTCCAAGAATGAACTAGTGACATGTCTAACTCTGAACAGTTAGAAAACGGACTATCGACATCGACCGCTTGTTCTTGATATTTGAAACTGCATGCATATATACGTATATGTTTATGATTGTGATGAGTTCTTGCGACTGACAAAAACTAAATTCCTTCATGGTTATATCTTGCCATACTTTTATATTGGTTTGTAAGGTGATTACTCAAAATCATTATTTGAAAATCCTGTTTGTGAGATGTAGATTCATTTCAATACAGAAATTTCGTCTATGAATTAAGTTCCACAAGTGTATAACACGGAGAAGCTCTGAGGGTCCATTACTCCCATTTTGTTTGGGTGTGAACCATCGATGTTTACAGCAATATCAAAGAATAAGATGATGATGGTAGAAAGATCTATGGGCGTTATGTGGCAAATAGTACATGCATATCGGACCATGAGCTGTCAATTTGTATGAAAAGATTTCCGATACAACCATATTATTGAGAAGCAAGGTTTAAATGCTATACTCTCGTACTAGTATTACAGGGTTCTTGTCTTGTGGCGTTCACCTTAGACACACATCTTTTTAACGATGTTTAAAAAAAACGACAGAACCAATTTAATGTCATATTTCCATATTTTTTTTAAATGTAACTAAAAGTCTTTTATCTGACAAGTATACCCCTATTTAGCGGACAAGTAATTTATTCTTTTTTCTGTTATTGAATACCAAGAGAGAAAATAAATCCCGAAATTAATTTGAAACTTTGATACTCAAAAGTTTGCCAGCAAAATATTCACATCCCTTGGGGATAATTAGTGTTCGTCCAGTGGCATATATTACAATTGTGATGACGAATTCCTTCCTTTGTTCGAGAACAATCTTATTGAAATATAAATCTGTGATTTTACTATTTCCCGTGACAACTTCAATGAACCAAAGCAAAAGTTATACATCGACCTGTATTTAAATCAAATTGGTTCTCTTCTTCTTCTGGTATACAATAGTCTATCGACATTCGATGATTACCTTCTGTTGGCATACGTGGACTAGTCTATTTACAAAACTTTTACCCCAATTTATTCAAAATATATGTTTTTTTTTCTTATGTTTAATGTATACATGTATATATTTTAAATTGCGCTTTAGTTCCATAACTTTCAACCCAGTCGTATAAACGAATCATCGGCAAGTGCGTACATTTTATAAATCAATATTTCTGGTATGTTCCAATCTGTCCTTCACCATTGACAATGAGTATATATTACATTTTCCCAAATTCACCCTTGGAAAAAATATTTAAATAGATTTTAATTCCATCAAATCTTATTTTTTGGGTATTATTTATATTTTTATGAATAATATTCTTTACACCAGAAATGTTATTTATAAACAAGCGTATGAGTTTAGTAATGACAAGTAAGACAGAGTTGTATATTATACATCTGATAGTTCAAAATGGAAAGTTATAAGTTATCAGCCGTGTACACTGATCAATACATGCAGAAGTGAAACGATGCATGAACTTGCAAGCCCGACAGGAAATCGCTTGAATACCTGGACGTGTCACCTCACACCCCTCCCAATACCTTTGAAAGTAATACCTGTAGCCATGCTGGTGATCAGATGAGGGAAGATTAAAAGTTATTTGAAAAAAGTTTATTACTTTAAAGAATTATGAACAAATTAGATTTTCGAAAACAATTTTCACGGATCACTTATTTATGATTTCAACTTTGACTTTTTACCTAATTCCAATATCAACAGTTTAAAAACAAAAGACCGTGGTAATTTAAAAAAAATAAGAATATTTTCCGTATCAACTTGAAGTTAGTAAGTCGGATAAAACAACCGTACGATTGCCAAGATATCGACATGCAATTACGACTACATCGGTTACTGTAGTTTTGTTCCTTTTGGGTTTATAGACATATCGATTTTATTAACCGGGAACGAAGACAAAATGTCTGAACGGATGGAAATGATTCTCTAAATTTAAAATCGATGGTGATCGCTTATGTAGCGGAATAAAACTATAATATCTATGAATTTGAGCATTTTTATGCCTAATGAACATAATATCAATTTTCCCTTTAACAAAAAAAACTAAAACATGTGTAAAATTTAGGTCATGGTCACCTTCATTATCCTTTTATTGTGAACCTTTGTTACTACAGATAAAGGATGCATCAACTGAGTGAACTGACAAAAAGATTTTTCATGTGTGATTTATAGATCTGGAACTAAACATCAAAATTGATCAGGACTGACAAATGAACAGTTGAAATTAATTTCACATCCTCTCCCAAGCTTCTTACAGCAAGGTGATAGAAAGTCAGATGTAAACCAGGTGCTACGCAGGGCACAGCTTTATACGACCGCAGAGGTCGAACCCTGAACAGTTGGGGCAAGTATGGACAAAACATTCAAGCGTGATACAGCTCTGAATTTGGATTGTGATCAAATTTTTGACATTACATGTTTTTTTTTTTACACAAAACAAATGTCAAGATTTTACAAATCAATTAAAGATTTCTTCTTCAAACTTATTTAAATCTTAAATTAAATAGTTGACACAGCATAGGTTTCTGACACAAAATGAATGTGGTCTAATGAACTTAAAAATTTTCTTTTGCCTTTGAGCAATTCACTATGCTGTTGAATATTAATCCTCTCAAAAAAATGTTTGAAGAAATTTTCTTTTTATTTATGAAATCTGAAATGAGAAAAATTTAACCCCCCCCATTTTTTTTTCCACATCCCCCTTTCCCTTTTCCAAAACTGATATCAATTCAAATTTCTAATGGAGTTTGCAACAATAACTACTCTTTTAAATACATCATAAAATATTAAAATGTAAAATAAAGTGCTTGTTATCACTGAATGGTAAAGATTGTTTGGTAGTAAAAGTGAATATACATTGTTTATTGTATAAAACAATAAAAAAAAAACTTCATCAGCAACATTTTATGTTGGCAAATTTCCAATGAAGTTATTTACATAAAGTTATTGGCAAATAAAAATAGAAAATGATATCATAGTCATGTCTGGCAAATGTCCAACATACATTATCTAAAAACATTTTAGATAAGATAAGGAAAAAAAGCTTCATCAGCAACATTTTATATTGGCAAATTTCCAATGAAGTTATTTACATAAAGTTATTGGCAAATAAAAATAGAAAATGACATCATAGTCATGTCTGGCAAATTTCCAACATATATTATCAACTACTATTCTATACAAAGAAAGATAACTCCAATTGAAAATTAATTGCTATTGCACAATATTGTGCAATTAGATATTTCTTGCTATTGTGCAATACTGTGCAATTGAAAATTTCTTGCTATTGCACAATACTTGATGTGGAATCCTGATTTGGACCAACTTGAAAACTGGGCCCATAATCAAAAATCAAAGTACATGTTTAGATAAAGCATATCAAATAAGCCCAAGAATTTAATTTTTTTTTAAATCAAACTTAGTTCAATTTTGGACCCTTTGGACCTTTAATAATGTAGACCAATTTGAAAACGGGACCAAAAATTAAGAATCTACATACACAGTTAGATTTGGCATATCAAAGAACCCATTTATTCAATTTTTGATGAAATCAAACAAAGTTTAATTTTGGACCCCCATTTGGACCAACTTGAAAACTAGGCCAATAATTAAAAATCTAAGTACATTTTTAAATTCAGCATATCAAAGAACCCCAAGGATTCAATTTTTGTTAAAATCAAACTAAGTTTAATTTTGGACCCTTTGGACCTTAATGTAGACCAATTTGAAAACGGGACCAAAAATTAAGAATCTACATACATAGTTAGATTCGGCATATCAAAGAACCCCAATTATTCAATTTTTTATAAAATCACACAAAGTTCAATTTTGGACCCTTTGGGCCCCTTATTCCTAAACTGTTTGGACCAAAACTCCCAAAATCAAACCCAATCTTCCCTTTATGGTCATAAACCTTGTGTTTAAATTTCATAGATTTCTATTTACTTATACTAAAGTTATGGTGCGAAAACCAAGAATAATGCTTATTTGGGCCCTTTTTTGGCCCTTAATTCCTAAACTGTTGGAACCACATCCCAACCTTCCTTTTGTGGTCATAAACCTTGTGTTTAAATTTCATTGATTTCTATTTACTTATACTAAAGTTATTGTGCGAAAACCAAGAATAATGCTTATTTGGGCCCTTTTTTGGCCCTTAATTCCTAAACTGTTGGAACCAAAACTCCCAAAATCAATCCCAACCGTCCTTTTGTGGTCATAAACCTTGTATCAAAATTTCATAGATTTCTATTCACTTAAACTAAAGTTATAGTGCGAAAACCAAGAAAATGCTTATTTGGGCCCTTTTTGGCCCCTAATTCCTAAAATGTTGGGACCAAAACTCCCCAAATCAATCCCAACCTTCCTTTTGTGGTCATAAACCTTGTATTAAAATTTCATTGATTTCTATTCACTTTTACTAAAGTTAGAGTGCGAAAACTAAAAGTATTCGGACGACGACGACGAGGACACCAACGTGATAGCAATATACGAACAAAAAATTAAAATTTTTGTGGTCGTATAAAAATATTGAAATTTATCAAAATGTTACATAAACATCAATCTTTTTTTTCAGAGAGAAAATGCAAGCATGATCATAAAGTGTCAGCTAAATGAAAATTAAATATGTAGCTTTAACACAAAAAGGCTTAACAGAAAATTTTAACCACTGGAGCATGGCAATGCTTCACAATAAAAACACCAAAATACCTTCATCTACTCTCTGATCAATCTTATAATCGACAGGAGAGGTTCATGTTAGCCACAGACAGTTCCAAGGCATCAAGATGAAAAATGTATTGCACATGATTATCTGTTGGAGCAATTCTTTAATATTCATTTATAAGTACAATAATGTGTAGACTGTAAACATTGAAGAATGTTAAAAACCTCGGGTTGGAAAATTGCATTTTGAGTAAATCATAAAATAAGAATCTGTAAGAGAACTAATACTTAATACCTACATTTTCACCAGGATAGTAATTTAATCCGTTTTGCGTGACTAAGACATCTCCTCTGTGTACAAATTGTCCATCTAATCTCTTCACCTTTCTACCATGAGCAGGTCTTATAAAGTCTGGTTTATTTACTACTGGTCCCTTTCCTGGTCTCTTTATACCACTGGCTCTAACTACTGTACATGAAGGTACATACTGTGGTGAACTATAATTCTTAAGCAAATGTCCTGAAAATACAAAGAAATATTTTAGTACATATTTAATATGGTATACAAGAGTTGACAAACTAAAATGTCTTTTCTGCTGCAAAACATGTATTTGAATTAGTTCAAAGGACATGGAACTCAAAATCTCAGGCCACAGCAAAGGTCAAATGAAACCTGCACATAAAATGAATTCACATTAACACATACCTAATTCATAAATATAATCCTACCCTTCGAGCATAAAATAATCGAATTCATTAGTAGCAATATTAGAAGAGTAGTTGAATAATTTTAAGTTATATATATATTATATATATCAATGGTGTACAAAAAAAATCCTTGATATATATACATGTAGAGCTATTGCAAACCATAGCATTTATTAACAAAATTGCTGTTCTTGAAAGATCAGAATTTTTTCAGAAGGTAAAATTAGCTAAATGTGAGATGAAAATAATGGGTCCTTTAATTTGCATAAAAACTTTTCAAATTGTAATATTATATTTGATTAAATAATGTTCTTGTTCAATGTTTTATATTTTTATCTTTAGAAACAGAATTTTGAAGAAATAACCAAATGAAGATTCTTCTAATTATAAAGATTATCAATTATTCTTGTGGGACAAGCAGATAGAGGAGTGAAACTATGTCTCCAAAAATTAACAAGAAAAGGTTGTTTTTTCTGCATTTTGTCAGAGCTTTAAAACATTTGTTAGAAATTTAAAACATATATATGTATATACTTCAAATGCACTTTCCTCCACTATCATGTCTACATGTATAAAGGATTGCTTATTGGCTTTCCATATAACTCCATCTATAAACTTATTATTCTAAAATATTGTCATAGTATGGGGAAAAAATCATTTTTGTGGCATATTCTTTGTGTATTTCAATTATAAAAGAAGATTTTTTTTTTTACATCTAAGACTATCTTCTTAACACATTTTAATGATTTGATATTGAAAAGAGGATTTTACAAAAATGGGGATTTTTTTTATTTCATTGTATTAGAAAGAGACAGTAGCAGAAAATGTACTTTTTCAGCATATAGAAATGAAGAAACTATTGAAAGCCAACGGGGTCAAAATTCTTAATTCGTAACTTGTGACTGTGTAATTTCTAAATTGTTAATTCGTAAATTGTTAATGTGTAACTTGTTACTGTGAAATTCATAATGCTTAATTCGTATATTATCAATTTGTAACTTTTTAGTTTCGACATTCTTAATCGGTAAATTGTCAGTTTGTTACTTGTAACTCTGCAATTTCATAATGCTTCATTTGTAAATTGTGAATTTGTAACTTGTATCTTTGTAAATTCAACATTCTTCATTTGTTAATTGTCAATTTGTATCTTGTAGATTTCAAAATTCTTTATTGGTAAATTGTCTTTTTGTATATTGATGTTTTGTAACTTGTAACATGTCAATTCGTGAATTGTCGATGTGTGAAATGTTGGAAACCAATAAAGAATTTTGAAATCTACATGAAAAATAATGTTTATCGAATTCTTGAACCAATGCATGTATATATCATAAACTTAGTCTTTTGTGGAGGGTCACGTTAAGGTCACTTCCATATCTTCCATGTGGAAAATATGTTGGTGAATTGCTTCCTGGAACAAATGGACAAATTCGAGAATTTTATTCAGAAAAAAGTATACAATAAACTTTAACTATAAAATAACACTTTTTTAACTACAATGTATGTTCAAAATGTAATGAAATTCTAAAGAATATAAGGATAACATTTCACATGGAGATACTGCAATATTTATTGTCTTAGTCGGGTCTCACTAATTAGCGACAAGAAGAATAAATTTAGCGACAAGAAGCGACAAGAAGACTATTTAGCGACAACAAAACATTTTTTTTAAATTAGATATAAAGAAATTTGTATTTAATTGTTTTTTTTTAATATATATACGAGCAGATATTTTTTTTTATATTATATTGATGACCATTGATAGATGAAGAAATAAAACATTTGTGAGGAAGAAAGAGATTGAGCTTCCTTTTTTTTTATTTATTAAATATGAAGAATATGTATAAGATAATGTATGTATCTGTTTTTAGCAAAGTCAAAGTATGAATAAACGAATGGAGAAATAGATGGAGTGGGCATAATAGAATATAATCTTTTGATTCATTTGCTTTAATGCTATGCTCTAACTGTAATCTTAAATTGTTATGTCAATGCGATGCTTTATTTGTAGAACTCTCAGCCACGCTTTGTCATCTCTATTATTTTAGCGTTTTTCCAGACCCCACGACGAGGACGTGGTTCTACCTTGGGTCCATTTTTTATTTTTTTAAATTTTTTAACTTTATTTCCTTTTTAACAGTATAATTCATTGTTCTTGATAGGAACAACATTAGATGTGGCTTCACCCTAGAGTAATAACAGTACACACAATGTGGAACATCAAATGAGATTAATGAGGCGCGTGTCCTTTGTTTTATTGCTACATTAACATCCAATTAACACCTTCAACTTTGTACACGCATCAGACTATACAATTACACGCGCCAGAATATACAATCATTGTAAATAGTGAAGACCTGTTGAAAACTCAAGATTGTCATTAATTTCCTTTAATCTTCAATCAATATGCATAAACATGATAAATATCGTTTAATGAGGCAATACACAAAATAAAATGATGAAAATATTCACATTTTAATTTTCTTTTCCTCTTGTTTGATTTCAGTTCTTTGTATTTCACAATTTGTGTCTGTATTTTCAGGAAATGATGCACACATAATTCATTTTAACGTAATATATATTGTACAAAAAGAGTTTTATAAAACAAATTATAAGATAAATAATATGTTCTAAAACACAAGGAAAAGTAATTATAATCTCATAATACAACAGGGTAAAAGTAATACTGGCTGTTATACATATTAAATGATTAAATATTATGTAAATAAATGTTTCATTTTTTTTCTATCAATATTAACTTTCTTGTCGCTAAAATTGTTATCTTTTGCATATTCTTTTAATATTTATTTGGAATAAGTCATTTGAATTTAAAAAAAAAATGTTTTCTTGTTGCTTCTTGTCGCTAAAATTCTTCTTGTCACTAATTAGTGAGACGGTCTTAGTCTATTAAATATGAAACTGTTTTATGGATCTTGGCTATTTTTGTTATACATGTTTGAACAAAATTATACATTGCTTGGCAAAATCGTCATGATCATCTCTGCCTCTGGTCATTTCTAGGTTACTTATACCTGTCATTTATTGAATTTATTGTTTCCTTGTATTGTCAGTAAGCCGTCCAAAGTCCAAAAGCAAAAGCACAGACCAAACCCTCTCTGTCAGTAACGTTAACGACTGAGCTAGCAGGGTATGATGTCATGAGACAAATAATTTTTTAGACAATGACAAATTATTGTTGAAGGACGACACATATCTCGCAATTATATTTTAAATGTAAAACAGTGATGTAGTTTACTACAATTTGTATATACAACTAGAAAAACGATATTTTGATCTTTAAAAAAATATAACGCAAGGTTAATTTGAGCTTAATTACTCTTAACATTCTGGCAAACACAAGCAGATATTGTTTTCATGGAGGCTGACATCTTGGAATTTTCGGAATCCTCTGGCTTTTTCTCTGACTCTTACTGACAGCTATTTTGGCGGGAAAGTCAATAATAAATAATAAAATGTCTATAAACATTTCTGATGAAGACGTAGCTCAAGTTTCTATGTTGTGTCCTGATGCAGATGAAGACTATATTAGACATAACCTTTCGATCACAGGAGACGTCAATACCACAATAAATAGTATTTTGGATGGAAATGTAATAATGTATATTATCGCTATTTTGTGCATTTTTCCTTTGATCTTTTTTTTGTGATAATTTTTCATATCATGCTACTCGCTTGAGATGGAAAATTATCGCTAGAAACTAATCAGGCACGTGTCATTGCTAACGAAATTGACATGAAATTAACGACGTCGTCACAGGTAAAATAGCGATAAACAGATTATCATTGGTCATCTCAACTTGATTGCCTTTCTCGCTTTCGCAGTCCCGGCTCAAGCGAGAAAATCAATCTTGTTGAGATGATCAACAATAATTTATAATACTCGTCTGTAGGCTGAAGCATATGCATACTAGGATCATTAATATAGCTACAATGTACAAAAAAATGTATATATATAGTATACTGATATTTTAATTGCCCCAATGTACAGATAGCCTTTGCTCTTGTCTTGTCTAGTCTAGTTCCAATAACACGCTCTCACTATACAGTGGCGGATTCATAGGGGGGCGTAGCCCTTTGCTCAGACTTTTTTTTTTGTAAAATGATTAAAGATATTTTAGCTGATATTTACTGATTGTCAAAGTCATGTGATTTGCTATGGTGGAGGTGACCAGCAGTGGCGGATCCAGAAATTTTCATAAGTGGGGGCCCACTGACTGACCTAAGAGGGAGCCCGCTCCAGTCACGCTTCAGTGATTCCCTATATAAGCAACCAATTTTTTTCCCAAAAAGGGGGGCCCCCTCTAAATCCGCCTCTGACCAGTGGGTTGAAAAAACGTCACTCGGTCATTTTGAAATTCAAATTACAGAAACACATTGCTTAGGCTGAGGATGTCATGACAATCATGAAACCTTCAAAGTGACTCAGGATTGAGCAAGAACGTATTTACTTCTATTTCACTATTCCACCAAACAGAAAGTAATAGTAAATACTCTATAGACTAATACACTCTCATGAAAAAATGTTCCACCATATTATTTACCAGGGGTGTGGAAATGCTATTCCCAACTCGCCCGACTCATACATGTACATTTGAACAACTGGACAAGTAATTATTTTTGTCTTGGTTGCCCGTGGACAAGTAAAAAAATATACAAGACAAAGTTCAAATCCAACGTATCAAGATGTTTAATTTATTTCAAAGAAACCAATGGTCAGCATGTAAAAACATCAATGTTCATGACAATAAATATTGCATTATTATGGAAATAGATTGATTACCAAAATAAATAAAAATAAGTATGCGTACCCGAATGGCGTAACATTGCATTGGCTTAGTCCATTGACCCGGAATCGTCAATTAGGTTTTATCCATCATTCACCGGAAGTGTCATTTCTTTACACCGGACAAGCAAGACAAAAGAGTAACAAGTCGAGTAGAAAACTTAAACGCAAATGGAGGACAAGCAGTATTAAAAAAAATAATACGGAAGCGAGAATTTCAGACATCGTGGATATCAGATTGGCCCTGGCTATTTAGGATTGGAAATAAATAAATGTTTTGTCTTAAGTATTTAAAGATGAAAGGTCAACATTATTTGTTGTCAAAGTGGTAAATAGAAGGAACGATTTTATTGCCCATCAAGACAACTATCAAGAAAAAACCAAGTGTGTCAGTTGAAAGAAACCCCCAAAAAAACAATAGTTTATCTATTAAAATTAGTTTCCATTTCTTTACTCACTGTCATCAAAATTAGTATATGTACATGTACCTACTGGCTACAATTTTTATTCAAAAAGTGCTGCAAAATTGTCCTTTACATGTCATTTCATTGGTTAGTTTGATGTTAGGTTTCTGTCCCATTGATGTTAACCCATTCCCTACTTTCCTAAATTTTTACACATATAAACAAATGGATTTCATTTTATGATACAAAACAGTGCTAAGAATCATATATAAGGCTTAGCTAACAATGGAATACTTTAATATTTATTGGGACCATCGATCAGGGCAAGTAACTTATTTTCCAGACAAGTAAAATTTACAGTTTTACTTGCCCAGGGACAAGTGCTCACAACAAATATTTCCACACCCCTGTTTACCTACAAAAACATGTTTAACCCCAAATGCCTCAACCTATTTTATAAATAACAAATTGAATAATGATCGCCAGTCAAAATTTATAAGCTCTAGAAAGATTTCAAGTCTCAGGTACAAACTATTTAGTTTGAGGTGGCAGTCTGAGATATTTGAGAGAGAAAAAATTTGACTCTGATCATGATTCTTGCCTTAAGCAAAACTCAATTCTGGCCTTATCTGGATTGAAACAATAGTCTTGTCCACTTTTTTGCTATTAGAAACTAAAATTTCCAACAAAATTATTTAGCATAAAATGAACATATCATCATGAATAAAAACGGGCATATATTTTTTTGTGGCCAAGTTTTGCATGTCTGACCGGAATGTCTGTTTCCCCGCACTTATATATTGAATACTTTTTTCAAGACCAGACTGTAACCTGCCTGCTGGGTGTGGCCTTTATGTCTCCATTTGTCGACTGTTATTCATAAATTCGTTGTCATTTCAGACTCTTTCGTAGCCTTTGTTTGATTTGGAACCCCTCACTTTCCCTAGTTTTGTTGGGTGAAACATATCAACCAAACATTTGGATAAAAACTGCATGTTTGTCTTTTTAACTCGTGTCAGTCGTATTGTAAATTTCATCGAATAGCCCGGCGTATATCTTATTTACAAGAAGAAATCTGTGAGGTTATGACAACTTAACTTGCAACAAACTGGCGAGAATTGTCATGTCTATTTTTTACTGACAAATCCCACATCAAATATATCAGTACATAGCTTTGGATCCATGCTATCATTATATGATAGACAATTAATAGGGAGAATACAGAATCAAAAATGTTCAACCCTTACACTTTACAGCAACTATAAAATATACATGCCCCACGCCAGGAAACCGTTTAGGAAATGATACATATACTGACACTTATTTTATGTTTTTAGCCCAAAAAGGTCCCAAAAACTTTGACACTTCCGTCCCCCTTTCCAAAATTCTGGATCCGCCCCTGCTATGTGTATATTTTCGCCCTCTGAGTTCATGTGTCACCTTAATTACTCATTTGTTTCCTATTTTTATACTGAGGGGGGGACAGCAGAGGCCCGGGTCCTCCTTTTTCCGGGAAAAATTTGCTTGATTATGGTATCAATACACAGTTAGGAAAAAAACTTAAAATTGACACTCATAATTTTTAAACACCCTCTTTCCCCTCCTGTCTAAGAAATAAGGCTTTATATGTGTGTTATGCATGTATAAATTTATAGAAAGAGAATCTTCCATAGATTTGATTTCTAATGGTTATAATGGTGAAATATAATCCCTTTTGGGTGTAACCATGGCAACAATCTGCATTTCTTAGATACAAACATAGCAAAAAAGGAGGGTGAACATGTCACAAAAGTCTCCAAAATTTGGTCTAAAGGAAAATTTCAATCAATTACAGTGATACCTTTCCTGAATCAGTATAGGTTTATATCTATCAAGTGGTCCAAAAAAAATCAGATAGGATAATACGGACTGTCACACATATAAATGGCCTATAAAACATGTTAAGGTGGCTCGTGGGTGCAAAAATTTCAGCAAAAAATTAACCCTTTAATTTTTCATTACAAATTTTATTTATTACACTATTAGTTATTACTTTCTGATATGGTACAAAAATCAACCCCAAAAAATTGATTCGGTTTGGCCCAATTGACTTTTAAAATGTTTATATCATTGAAAAAGTTCCAAATTATCTCCCTTTGGTGCAAAAATGTCATTTTTTGGCATTAAAGTTGAAATATCTTTTATAACTCATCGGTGACATATATTTTTTATTATTGTTTTCAAATAAGCTGTACATAAACTAAATATTTGTAAAATTTAAACGATTTCTGTAATTAGGTTATTTTTTTTATTTCGATATTAACTGGATTTCTCCTATTAGTTCAACAGAAAAAAAGGACATCAACAAAAATGTATGCTTCTTGCGGAGGCAGATTGTGAGCTTAAATGAATGGTGACCCCATTTTTTTTATTTCATTTTTCTTTTAAGTATATGATAAAGTTCATTAAAAAAAAAAATATAGCGAAATCCTATATATTAGAAAAAAAAATTGATTTATACCCAGGAGCCCCCTTAAAAACAATCTAAATGTTCAGATAAACCCATTAAGAAGGCTATATTATTCTTCAATTATCTAAAAATCAATTTTATTGTACAAAAACTTTCATATTTAAAAAACTCACCATGGCCATAATGCGAAACTTAACTTCTAACTGTGTTTTGCTACCTATATAGGAAATCACTGAAGCATGACCGGAGCAGGCCCTCTCTTAGGTAGTCAGTGGGCCCCAACTTATGAAAATATCTAGATCCGCCACTGGACAGGGGATATATTTCTCCCGCCCCCTTCAGCAAAGTATCATCTACAAACAAGTCAACATGTCCAAAATTGGTCAATTGACCCATTAAAGAGTTATTGCCCTTTATAGTCAATTTTTTTAACAATTTTTCGTTAATTTCTGTAATCTCTTTCTAAAATCTTCTCTCCTGAAACAACTATGACAAATTTAACCAAAGTGAAACTAAGCCACAATCAACTTTAGGGTATCTGGTTTAAAAATGTGTCCTGGTGACCATGCCTGCCAACTAACATGAAAATGGCAGACATGGATTAAAATTGAACTTGGGGGGAAAAAATGCAGTTTTTAACTTGTATCTCTGAAACTAAAGCAAAAGTATAATGGTTGCATTATTTCATGCATCTATTGTAAATAAAATCATCAGGTGAGTGACACAGAGCTCTAGATTTTTTTTACAGTTAACAGGTAGAAACTGTCTCAGATTAGAGTTTGTTACACTCAACATTAATAACTTTTTCCTAACTTCCTAGAATTTCATGATTAATTTGTGAAACTTCATGCATGTTATTGATACAGTCATGTCAAGAATGTTTGATATTTATATTGAAGAATGGAAAAGTATTGTTAAGTCATCCTCTTCCAGACGGGGAAATGGGTGGAATAAATTGAGAACCTATAATATTTTTAAGCAGGAGTATGTTGTAGAAAACTACTGCAAACTGTTAATGCCTTTTTGTGAAAGAAGCGCCTTTGCAAAATTTAGATGTGGTTTGGCTCCTATTAGACTGGAAACTGGGAGGTATGAAAATTTGCCGCTGGAAGAGAGATGTTGTTTTAATTGTTTTAATACTGTCGAAGATGAATATCATGTTATTTTACATTGTGCTGTTTATAATGATCTTAGACAAGTTCTTTTTACTGAGTCTCTTAAAATTGATGAACATTTTAATAGTTTTACAGATTGTCAGAAAATAGTATTTTTATTTTCGAATCAAGATATTATAAGATTATGTGCCAAAACCTGTAATTTTATTCTTAAACGACGCTGAGAAGTTTTATATTGTAAATAATAATTAAATACTTTTGTTGTATAATTTTACCATTTAGGTTTAATATTTATTATGTACATATACATATTCTTTTAAGTGATTATCGTCTCTCATAAATCTGTGCAGATTGGCTTATGTATACAAAATGTATCTTTTATAAATGTATTGTGTAATTTTATACATAAGGGGAGACGTAAATAAAATATTGAATTGAATTGAATTGCATTGTTATGAAACTTGGACAGAAGCTTAAAAATGTATCTTCAAGACCAAAAAATAGTTCATGTATCTAAAGAAAAAGATTTTAATTTAAATTCTGTAGTTTCTGATAAAAGGACTCACACTGTTACACTGACAACAGATCTGAAGCCATTCAACTACGTACTGGTATTTATTTTTATGGTATTGGCCACAGTGATTGGGATGATGATATATTAATAAAAAGAAAAATAAGTGAGACCAGATTTGGTATTTTTCCTTGTTTTCAACCTTTATTTTATCTTAAATATTTGCCATCTGACAAGTACACTGCATCGTTATCTTGCACAGGAATGACTTTCACTTGTCTTGATTAATTGTACATCTTTTGAAGTCAAACGCTGAATATTTCATTGAATTTACTCAAGCTGTATAATTTAACACACTATACACTTATATTTCAGGTAAACAGACTCCAGAACACTGATTTTGATTCTGATGAGGAGCTTCCACAATTATCATTGAAACCATGTAAACAGCCTAAAAACATTGCTCTTGTCCTTGATTCTAATGAACCAGGTTTAGTGTCATCCATTTACCAGGGAAAAGATTGTAGTAAACAAGCCAGGAAAATTCCATACAGTAAAAATGACTTTCTGTCAGATAGTTCTGACAATGATGTTGAAATGGTTGAGACTTTGTCATTGAAAGAACGCTTGCTTGGGAAGCAATCAACATTTACTTATAAAGAATTTACTGGTAATTTAATTGGCACAAGTATAAAATGTGATCAGCATGATCAGCAAAAAGAAAATTTAAAAAATATGCATTCAAAAAATGTAATTGAAATTATTGAATGTTGTGATATGGATGATGAAATAAGCAACGCAAATTTTGGCAATAACAGTGATCAGGACTATAGTCAAACCTCTAGTACTTCAAATACAATTGAATGTGTTAACAAAAACAAATCTTTAGACCTAAATCTACATGTACCTGGGTTAGAGAAATCTGACAAACCAATCAAGCGAAAAAGAACTACAGAAGAAATTGAGGACAGAAAGAGGCAAGCTCAGGTAGAGAATCTGTTTATATATTATACATGTAATTATATTTATTGTACATGTACACATATATTGGTGCAAGCTACTATGTGCACATTATCCTAAACACATACTGAGCTTATATTTATGTGTGAATGCATAAATAATTATGTTTATGTGTGAATGCATATTTAAAATCATTTTGAAAGAACAGAATCAGAAAAATCAATTATTTGAAAAACAAAACAGTGTAGATGTATATATAGTATATTAGCATTGATCAGTTAAGAATCAGAGCTCAGCCATCAACCATATAAATTATGAATGCACAAATAATATAATTACATGTACATTATTATGCATTCATTATATTAAGTTAATTACTAGTTTTAATAATGCATGTATTTTCATCAACTGTACCCATATTTTGACTATTTTATTTATTATGTCTGTTTAGTTCACGCATCATTGTAAATATAACGGAATTTGATGAGACTGTCATCACAGTCAGAGGGTTAGCGCTATAAAACCAGGTTTAATCCACCATTTTCTAAATTTGAAAATGCCTGTACCAAGTCAGGAATATGACACTTCTTGTCCATTCGTTTTTGATGTGTTTTGTTATTTGATTTTGCCATGTGATTATAGACTTTCCGATTAGATTTTCCTCTAAGTTCAGTATTTTTGTGATTTTACTTTTTAGAAGAACATTTGTTGTTCTCAGGTAAATTAATCAAAGAGTGATAGATTTGTCTTAAAAGAAATTGAGCGGTCCCAGTGAATAAACTACACGTTCACAGAGCACAATAGCTTTTGTATTTATTTTAGTTCTTTCTGTTTGTCAATCTATGAATGTTAATTCTTTTCAGTTGAAAAAAGAATTTGCTGAACAGAAGAAATTAGAAAGGGAGAAAGCCCAGCTGGAAAAGAAAAAGAATGTTCAAATTAGAAAAATACAAGGAGAAAGAAAAAAACAAATGGGGGCTTGGAATCAATCATTAGAGGTATGGGAGCCACTTTTATGTAAAATGTACAACATGTACAAATGAAGTATGAAGTTTACAATTATTTAGAAGTATAATCTTCTTTTCATCTTTGTTGGCAGTGTGTTGTACAGTATCGCTGTCAACACTGAGGTTTGGAGGTTGAACCATGCATGTGACAGGCATGATTTTCGCAAATCTTGATGGTTGAACCATGCATGTGACGGGCATGATTTTCGCAAATCTTGATTGACTAAGATTGCCAAATTTTAAAGAAGGTTGATACATGACTCACAACATGTACAATTACCTGGTTGGCTCTGTCTGCTGTACTCCTGGTTCCTCCACCAATACAAACTAGGTGCCACAATATAGAAAATAGTGCTGAAACCAGCGTAAAACACCAACTATGAATTAAATGAATCTTTTTTTTAAATGCTTCACACAAATCAGGGCTCACACTACTTCATGGAGAGAAGTGATTACTCTTTTGATACTGATAAGTTCTAAGACTTAAATGAGAAGTGCTCTTTGTCACGCTGCTCTATAAAGTATAGGGTCTACCTACTTTTTATTTACATCAAAACTGTCATACAATTTCCTCATGGAAATAGGCTAGCATAGATGAAATTGCTAGTTGCCAAGTCACCTAAGGCGACCAGATTTTCGGCTAAGTAAATATTTTATCCTGATCGCCCAGAAAATCAATTCGCAGGTTCATTTTGTTCCTCAATCAAATTTGTATAGTTATTAAAATGGCATTTGAAAAGCTTTCTTACAATTTTTGATTTGTATGAAGGTTTTTATAGAGGATTTTAAAATGTCACAAAGTGAAAACATAAAATCATCACTTTATTCTACTCCATGATGTTAACATTGTTAAAGTCACATGACCAAAAATGGCAGGAATGTTCCTTATGAGATGCTGACCAAGTGTTGTTACTTTGTAGCCGATCCATCATCAAAGACTGCTGCCAGCGGGGGACTTAGTTTAACATAGGATCCTATTGGAAATGCATACAAATGACTTCTTTCAGAGAACCACTGAATGGAAGGAAACCAAACATAGCATGAATGTTCCTTATGAGGTGCTGATCAAATGTTGTTACTTTGTAGCTGATCCATCATCCAAGATGGCAGACAGCGGGGGACTTAGTTTAACATAGGACCCTATGGGAAATGCATACAAATGACTTCTTTTAGAAAACCACTGAATGGAATGAAACCAAACATAGCATGAATGTTCCTTATGAGGTGCTGACCAAATGTTGTTACTTTGCAGCCGATCCATCATCAAAAATGACAGACAGCGGGGGACTTAGTTTAACATAGGACCCTATGGGAAATGCATACAAATGACTTCTTTTAGAGAACCACTGAATGGAATGAAATCAAACATAGCATGCGGGTTCCTTATGAGATGCTGACCAAGTTTTGTTACTTTGTCGCCGAACCAGCATGCAAGATTGCTGCCAGTGGGGCTTAAATTAAAATATTGTTTGTTTGCCCTTTACCGACCGACCCTATAAATTCTTTCCGACTGAAAATCTTTTATTTGTATTTACCTGCAATACTTTACTTTTAATTTTTTTTTCATTCCTACCGAAAATCTTATATTTGTATTTCCCGCTCATAACTGTTTTACCGGAATCTTCGGGTTTTATCTTCCCTGTATAAGATTTAGTTTGTTTGATATCATGTGAGTGTTTGGCATGAACACTTGCATTTGATTGTTATCTATGTTGAAAGTTTTGAAATCATTATATGACCTGTGTCTTTATACTTGAAGAGCAGGGTTCATTTAAAAAAGTTCTTCCAATACAAAATTATCGACGTGTGTTCGAAATATTTTTTAAACGGACATTGTATCCTGCAGGGATGGCCTTTGGTGATCAGTAGATCAGGATGATTATGTTAATGCTGCCTTCGACCAGCTTTGACATTTTATTTATATGTGACATGAACCAAAGTCCTGTAAATTGGAGAGTAATTGGCAGTAAAATTGCAAAGTTTTCCTTACAGACCATTTATAATTACGATGTAAAATACATGACAATTGAATTTCAAGTTTTGTAGATTTTTATTGGAAACACCAGGACACACGAAAATTTAAACACTCAGTCTCTAGGGTTGTAAGTAAAATAAGACAAATGCTTAGTTTTAGCTCTTCCAACTGGTTGCATGATGATGATGGTTGGAAATGCACTGCCAGGCAGTGGCTTTATATTCTAGTCAAACATTAATTTTATTTCACAGATACATCTCTGATAATTTAAGTTCAAATTTTGATAAAATTGGTAGAGTGTCGGAATAAAACATGCTATAGATTGCACATTGTACAGCTGTTTCACAAACCATGCTAGGGAGATATATGATAGTAATAAACCTTTAGTAGAGTTAAGCGTACAAGGTACATAATATTAGTGCAAGTTAAAACTCTTAAAAAAGTTCCAGGCATATAAACGTTGAAATATGCCGCACAACCCTATATTTTGATATTTAAAAAAAAAAGTAGTGCATATGAATTAACTTCACATTTTACATGCTAATTATTTTTCATAACTTTCTGTGACTATTATACTAATAGTCCCAGAAATTTTAATAATAGTGAAGATCAGTAAAATCATACTTAAACAAAAGCAATACAGACAAATATGATATCATGCAGATTTTGTAACTATAAAATAAAATATAATATTCCTACCTCGCAGACTACCCATGATAAAAAAGGTACCGAGCCAGTTATTTTTTGGGAAAGAAAAATAAAATATTTTATCTACCTACCTACCCTGTTTCAAAAAATAGGGTCGAAAAAGGGCAAACAAACAATATTTTAATTTAGACCTGGGGTGACTTAGTTTAACATAGGACCCTATTGGAAATACATACAAATGTCTTCTTTTAGAAAACAACTGAATGGAATGAAACCAAACATAGCATGAATGTTTCTTATGAGATGCTTACCAAGTGTTGTTACTTTGTCGCCAATCCAATTTTCAAGATGGCTGCCAGTGGGAGGACTTAGTTTAACATAGGACCCTACCGGAAATACATACAAATTTCTTCTTCTAAAGAACCACTGAATTGAATGAAACCAAACATAGCATGAATGTTCCTGATGAGATGCTGACCAAGTGTTGTTACTTTGTAGCCGATCCATCATCCAAGATGGCCGCCAGCGAGGGGCTTAGTTTAACATAGGACCCTATGGGAAATGCATACAAAAGTCTTCTTCTAAAGAACCACTGAATGGAATGAAACCAAACATAGCATGAATGTTCCTGATGAGATGCTGACCAAGTGTTGTTACTTTGTAACCGATCCATCATCCAAGATGGTCGCCAGCGAAGGGCTTAGTTTAACATAGGACCCTATTGGAAATGCATACAAAAGTCTTCTTCTAAAGAACCACTGAATTGAATGAAACCAAACATAGCATGAATGCTTCTCTCCTAATCAGGTGCTGGCCAAGTGTTGTTAATTTTTAGCCAAATTTTTATCTTTTTTTATATGTTTTCAAAATCCCAAGTAGAGTCAAGTGAGCAATACAGGCTCTTGAGAGCCTCTAGGTTTTTTTGTTTTTTTTTAAAACCTTGTAGTATCGGATGTTTATTAGTCTTGATGCCTATCTGATAAAAAAAACTTCTTCAAATCAGGACAATAAAAGGACTTGAGTAGGCATCTTTTCCTGGGTAGGTAGGGTTAGGGCAAACAAACCTATTCTTTTTTATGGCCTGGCAGTCACTATCATCAAATATGCGGGTTTCATTCAATTTTCATACACTCACATTCTGTATTGGATATGACCAAATACAACTTGCAGGCGCAACATAGAACAGACAAATGAAAACACAAAAAACATCTACTTATGCTTTTTCATGATTTTTATTTGCATATATCGCTTTTATTGCAGTTTTTCATATCATTGTCCCAATTATCCAACAACATTGAGCAAAATCTTTCACCAAACTGGAAGTTGGTCTATCTCTAACAATAAGATGAATGTTATCATTAGCTAGACAGATGTCACACTATTTTTTTCAGTTTATGAAAATTGTTTTAGATCCACACATTATAAATGATTGTGGATTAGGAGCAGCCATCTTTAAAGTGGGAGAAGAATTAAAGGTACCTTGTGTTACAGAGGAACAGGGATTTCCATTTACTATATCATGGAAGAGAATGGTAACAGAATGGATAGAAAATGGTACTCAGGTATAACTCAATATAAAACTATTAATTACAAGTCTGAAGTATAAAACAAATCTTTTAGAGATGACCATATCAATTCTGTCCGGTCAATTTCTTGATCTCATACATTTTGTATTTGTGAAAAATTATTTTCTAAATAGTTCTAGGTTGCAAGTATACAGCAAAAGTATACTTTTCTGTCAATTTTGACATATTTGTTTACTATCATAATAAATGATTCTATTATGAACTTGTAGTCTTAATTAACTGCATATTTTGTTTTTACTGTTCATCAAGTATCAAGTAAATCATAAAATGTAAAGGTTACGAAGATCACTTTGTAGTACTTAATGGTAAGAGATCACTGTACTCAATTCAAGTTATAGCTGCTGGAAGCATACAAAATTTAATGGAACAGATCTTAGAAATTTTATGGTAATCTCATTTCAATATTGAAAGAGTCTAGTACAGTTTGAAATTTTATATTTAAGTTTGTGAAATGTGCACTTATTTTTAAAATAATCATTGATTACAGTACTGAATTATATCCAGGTATTTGATATTACCCTGATGACATAGCATCAGAGGAAAGAAAAATAACAGGTAGACAAACCAAGAATTACAGAATTTAACTGGTCAAGACTTATAACTTGGTTCTAATATTAAGGCTGCTATTATAAAGAACACTTAATTACTAATGATGTAGTCCACTTCCCACATTTGTATGATTTGTAAGCATTTTTCTTTTGTTGTTTAGGTGGAAACTGTGAAAAGAGAAGTAACAGAAGATGAAGCATTAATCATTTTACCTGTTTCAGACTTTGTTCAAATGGTAGAAAATTCAAAACAGGTACTTATTTAGCAAGTGCTTGTTCTACGAGCATGTTCTGTTCATAGATTATATTTCAAAATTCAGATAAATATATATATAAAAATCTAACCATGCTAACTGAAATTTACGTTCTTGAATATATATGTTACAAAAGTTGGGAACACCAAATATATACAATTGAATTAAAACATTCCTGTCATATGTGTTTATAAAACATTCCTGTCATATGTGTTTAAGGGTGGAGGTGATGGAAAGACAACTTTACGACAGTATATACAGATTGTACGAGAGAGGCAACCAAGAATCTCCATCACACCTACTGTCATTGGTTTGGAAAAATATTTCCGGTAAAATTTAAGGATAATTCATTTATTTTGAAAGTTTTATTTTTTTCTATAGAAGCTAAATCTGTTTCATAAATTTTGTTTTTTAATGCTCCTCAATTGGTATATTTATTAGAATTCAATTTAAAAAAGGTTATATGCATTATATGATAAAAGAGATGATTTTTCATTTCCTATCTTTAGTTATCCATATTTAAATGGTGATGTTCCCTTGTCACCATCTTACGGTGTTTATATATCTCAACTTGTAGGATTCGCTCGTGTATGTAACAATGTTTTAGATTTTAACGAGAGAAATTTATGTATTACTTAAAAATTATTACACCAGGGTTTTCGATATCACAAACTAGTCAAAACATTTACTAAATTTTATCATCGGTATAAGGACATCATTCGTAAATATAGCTCAACATGCAGACTTCTTATACGTTCAGGTATTTCACATCCAATTTTTTATGGAAATATTCTTTATAAAGCACAAAGGTGTCAGTATTCACCTCAAAAACTAACAAAACCTTTGAATAGACTTATTAAGAGGGGATATAGTTACGATACTGTTGTCAGGTCATTAAAGATTGCATATTTTGGCGTTAATATTGATTCACTTATAGGGTCTTTGCATCGGAACTAAACACATTTATTAAAAAACCAGTTGTTGGCATGACATGGGTTATGTTCTTCTCATATATGTTATGATGGTATGATACTAAACCCCTAACGGGAAGGATTGTGCCTGATGTTCATATGATGAAATCATAAGCTTTCAGTCAGTTTAATTGAAGTCTGGAGCTGGCATGTCAGTTAACTGCTAGTAGTCTGTTGTTATTTATGTATTATTGTCATTTTGTTTATTTTCTTTGGTTACATCTTCTGACATCAGACTCGGACTTCTCTTGAACTGAATTTGAATGTGCGTATTGTTATGCGTTTACTTTTCTACATTGGCTAGAGGTATAGGGGGGAGGGTTGAGATCTCACAAACATGTTTAACCCCGCCGCATTTTTGCGCCTGTCCCAAGTCAGGAGCCTTTGGCCTTTGTTAGTCTTGTATTATTTTAATTTTAGTTTCTTGTGTACAATTTGGAAATTAGTATGGCGTTCATTATCACTGAACTAGTATATATTTGTTTAGGGGCCAGCTGAAGGACGACTTGGGGTGCTTGAATTTTTCGCTACATTGAAGACCTGTTGGTGACCTCCTGCTGTTGTTTTTTTCTATGGTCGGGTTGTTGTCTCTTTGGCACATTCCCCATTTCCATTCTCAATTTTATTATGACCTCACTTTTTCTTTCTTAATGCAGGACACATAAAAGGTTATGATACTTTTCTATTTGATTCAAAGTCATGAGAGACTAGTAGAGATAGAGATTTGATACTTACACTTTTAACCCTTTCAACGCTATACACGGCATATGCCGCGATGACATACGCCGTCCGCCACTGCTATTCGCGGCATATGCCGCGATGACAACGGATTTTTCATAAGGACTCTTAAACCATTCGGTTTTCATTCGGGTCCTCTCTAATTTTTCCTTGTATGAATCGAGGATATGCAAGGTCTCATTTGCGCTTGAAATCCCGGCAATTTTTATTGTAAAATCATGCAGTAGAAGGAAAATTGAAGGAAAATAAAAACAAATATTTTGACAATTGCAAATGGCGGAAATCGGAAACGAAGCTGTAAATATGGAAATATTTCAGCATTTCTATGGCGAAACTGATGACGAGGATTAGTGAAAAGGTTTCTTGTTATCTCAATGTGTTTATTACATTCAATTCGTGTGGGAAATATGATTTGATCGATCATTACGAGACGTAGAAAAAGGGGGGAAACGGAGGTTGACTGAAAATTTTGAGGACGGAGCCACTGATTTGTGCCATGATTACATAATACGTTGTGTATGGTGCAATACGCTACGGAATGGAGCAATTGGTGTCTTCTTTATTATATGACAGATAAATAACAAAATAGATGAAGACGAAAAGTAGTTTTTATTCAAAATTCAACACAAATGTAACAAATTACACCTTTTACCTGTTAATTACCTGAAAATGCAGGTAACCTGATAAAAATTTTACTGAAATAACTGCCTAACATTACAGTTCATACTCTCCTGAGCATTTTTCATGCAATAACTTTTTCTGTATCTCTTATAATAAAAAAGATACAGCAGTCTGAAAAGGAATATACTGTTCTAATGAATGAACACAAAAAAAATGCAGCAGCGGCAGCCATTTTTCTATTTTTTTGTGTAGCGTTGAAAGGGTTAAGGTGTATTGTATTGCATTGTACAAGCGCTAACCTTATAATTCTCTTATCAACATTTGTTATTGAAGCTTCTCTTATAAAACATATGTAAACAGTAGACATTTCTGGCATGCTGAAATATAACTTATCTTTTATGTTTTTTTCTTCAGAGATTTGAAGACCATTAAGCAAAGACAACATAGAGAAGCTGTTCTAGCCACTGGAGAAAGTTCACAAACAAAGAAGAAGAAAAACAATATCAATACTATTGTAACACGTATTGATGTCGAAGAGGTGAATTTTGAATTAGTTGAAATTTGATTCAGGAGTTCCTTTGTAATCTAATTACTGTATATATATTCAGGAGTACCTATATGTCATTTAATTACTGTTGATTCAGGAGTTCTTTTGTTATTTAACTACTGTAGAGTAAGGAGTGCCTTTGTAATCTAACTACTGTAGATTCAGGAGTGCCTTTGTAACAAACTACAGTAGATTAAGGAATGTCTTTGTTATCTAACATCAATAGATTCAGGAGTGCCTTTGTCTATTGTAAATTCAGAAATTAATGCTTTTTATTATTGAGAAAAATTGCAACAGGGTTGTAATAGCAATGACTTTAAACTGGCATTTTTTTATATAAATTTAAACAGAATTTTATCAATATCACAAAAATTGAAACACATTTTTGTCTTAATATGACAAAATGGCAAAAATATATAAATGCAGGCAATAATTTCTGAATTGACAGTAACTACAGTCGAAACAGGAGTGCCTTTGTAATCTAACTACAGTAGATTCAGGAGTGCCTTTGTAATCTAACTACAGTAGATTTAGGAGTGCCTTTGTAATCTAACTACAGTAGATTCAGGAGTGCCTTTGTAATCTAACTACTGTAGATTAGGGAATGCCTTTGTAATCAAACTACAGTAAATTCAGGAATGCCTTTGTAATCTAACTACTGTAGATGTATAAATCCCTTTCCTATAGTAAAAGTCCCACTCCAGTATAGTATGATAATCTTGAGGGCCCTCTGATTACCATATTAATGCCTCCTGGAAATATTAGCTAATGATTGCTTATAATGTTTTAACTGTGTTTTTATGCCCAATTCATTATGCATTATGTTTTCTGGTCTGTGCCTCCGTTAGCCGTCTGTTCATTCCTTCGTCTGTCAGTTTTTTTTGATGAAGTTGAAGTCCAATCACCTTGAAACTTAGTACACATGTTCCCTATGATATGATCTTTCTAATTTTAATGCCAAATTAGAGTTTTTACCCTATTTTCATGGTCAACTGAACATAGAAAATGATAGTGTGGATGGGGCATCCGTGTACAAGGGACACATTCTTTTTATTTCAAACCTGACATTGATCTCAAGCTCAGAACTTATATCATACAGAAATTACAATTCCATGAGGACTGTCCTCATTATTTAATCACATTTCAGCAAAGACAATCGTCCATTCTGTTTTTCATGTGCCTTTTTGTCTAGCTTGTCATGGGGATAGAGGTCTGGCAGTGTCATTTACTTACTTTCTTAAAAGCTTTTAATATTTCAGAAGGTAGAATACCTTGATCCTTCATACTTTGTATATAGATGCCTTATGTTAAGACATTTCAGTCTTTCATATGTCTATTGTCCTTGACCTCATTTTAATGGTTCAATGACTACTTGAAAAAAGAGTTAATAGGATAACTATATTTGGTATGTGATTACCTTGCAAGGTCCTCATGCCTGTCAGACAGTTTTCACTTTACCTCAACCTCATTTCATGGATCAGTGAACAAGGTTAAGCTTTCATGGTTTAGTTCATATCTCAGATACTTTTAGCAATAGGTCTTCTATATTTGGTGTATGGAATTGTAGGGTGTACATGTCCAACTGACAGGTGTCATCTGACCTTGACCTCATTTTCATAGTTCATTGTTCAAAAGATAAGTTTTAGAGTTTTGGTCTTTTTTCTAACACTATATGCAAAAGGTCAACTATATTTGATTTTTACTTTATGATGTCAGTCTCACAGGTTTTGTTTGATCTTGACCTCATTTTCACGGTTCATTGCTCACTGTTATGTTTTTGTGTTTTTCTTGTTACACTATAAGCAATCAGTCAACTAAATTTGTTGTATGGAAGTATTGTAAGCTGTACATGCCTGCCTGGTAATGGTTCATCTGACTTTGACCTCATTTTCATGGTTCATTAGTCAATGTTTAGTTTTCTTGGTTAAGTCTGTTTCTTAGAAACTATAAGCAATAGGTCAACTTTAATTAGAGTATTTTATTATTGTAAGGTGTACATGTATTTCTCATATGGTTAATATGACCGTGACCTCATTTTCTTGGATCATGTTAGTTAAAGTAAAGCTTTATATTTAAGACTATCAAAATAATATCAATGGTAGGTAAAGAAGGCGAGACATTTCAGCGAGTGCACTCTTAATATTTGCAGGCCTGTGCTGAGGTCCAGCTTCAGACAGGTTGTGTGGTACAGATGTTGGAGACTACAGAAGAATTAACAGACCTTATCAAGACTTATACTAAAGCTGTAGCAGAAAAACCTGCAAAGTTAGTTTAAATGATACAATGTCTTTGTAAATTATTTCACTGTTTAAGGAGGCTTGAGGGAACAAAAATTTAAAAAAAAAATTTAAAACATTTTTTTTTTCATTACAAATTTTATTTATTACTTTATCAGTTGTAACTCTATCATATGGTACAAAACTCAACCAAATAATTAATTCATTATGGACCCAGATGACTTTTAAAATGTATATTTCATTGAAAACGCTCCAAATTATCTCCCTTTGGTACATAAATGCCATTTTTTTGCATTAAATTGAAATATCTTTTTTAACCCATCAATGGTCTATATTTTTTATTATTTTTTCAAATAAGGTGTCCTCAAACTAAGCTCTTGTAAAATTTAAGAGATTTCTGTAATTTAGTTCTTTTTTTATTTCGATATTACCTCTATTTCTCCTATTAGTTCAAAAGAAAAATAGTACCTGTACAAAAATGTTTGCTTCTTTCGTAGGTAGATTGTGAGCTTAAATGAACGGTGACCCCATTTAAAAAAAATAATTCTTTTAAATACCCGGTATTTGATAAAGTTCATTTATAGAAAAATGTAGCGAAATCCTATATTTAAAAAAGAATAAAAAGATTTATACCAGCGAGCCCCCTTAAGAAGTAACTACTTTGTTCTCCCAACAAAAAATGGTATGTTCTTGCCAGTCAGTTCATGGGTATTATAGTTTAAAAATTTCTTATCTTTCAAATTTGAATTGGTTCATAGGGTATAAACAGGCAATGCAGTCTTTTGTCACTATTTTTGTAGAGCATACATCATTTATATTGTGAAAGCAAAACATAATGATCCTATATTCCAACTTAATCGTCAGCTTCAACATTTTTATTCAGTCTATGTTTATAGATTTTTTTATCATTAATAACATTGTCAAACTGTTATCTATTTTTTTTAGATTTGGACAGAAACTTCTTAATGGCCAAAATACAGTATCCAGAGCAAAATTTTGACATGAAATATTATTTTTTTCATGTTTCCAAATTTTATAAAAGTATTTATACAAAATGCAAAAAAAAGCAACATTCAGACTGAGTAAGAACTTGGTTTGATTGGGCTTGTTGACTGCTCATAGATACAGTACAAGGGTTGAATTGGAATCATGATATTCACAGCAGTCAACAATCAACTATTATAGGTTGCACTTAATAAATACACCTGTTTCACAAACCACACCTCTTTTGGGCAGATACATAATATTCATAGATATTTTGTTTCATCTCATAGAGACATATCTAGGAATGTTATCATTATATACACACATGCTGGCAGTGAATTTTGAATTCTGAGAAAGACCCAAAGTGAAGGAAGGGGCAGTATAGAATTTTAGTATAAATAAGTTTAAACTTGTAAAGTTCAGGACATAAATGTTGAAAATATGCCGCATAGCCTTATGTTTTGACCGTTGAATAAAATAGTATTGCATATCAACTTTCCATTCTAGGATATGTTTTTTTTTACGATACTTCATAGTTAATGTGGCCACATCAATTTGTTTAATAGTCCTTGGGACAAAAGCTCCAAAAATGTGGGCTATTGAGTGAATTTTTTTTTTTTTTATATATTTAGTTTTTTTAAGCAAGTGGTCTACCAGTGAAGCAAGCAGTACAATTGTTTTTTTGTGAACATGTTATAACTTGGTTATTTCATAAAAAAAAGCAAGGAGCAACATATGCTCTAATGCATATAATTTGATTTAATTTGATTTAATTTGATTTAATTTGATTTAATTGTGCATATCAGACTTTTTTTTTTATCTCTCTGGCGTTTAGTTAATTTTTTTTCTTCTTCAAATAAGCTTTGTCTGAATGGATTTTTTTTAAATCCTTTATTCATTAGCTGTTTGATATCTAGTTTGAACTATTCATGCTTATTAAGGTTTAAAATGATGAGCAGTGAATATTTCTTGCTTTGTACTAAAGCATCCTGAGTAAAATAGTTATATTGCTATACGTGTAGATCCAAATGTATTAAAGTTTTCCCTTAAAATACATGTACCTGTCATCCAATTCACATGTATTTTTCTTATTGAGCAAAATACTGTTTCATTTTGCTCCTTAAGGCTGTAATGCATTTAAAACTCTTCAGCCTAACAAAAAGTGGTTGAACAAATTACACCACCCTTATTATAAGGAGCATTTCAATCACAATACAGAATCATCTAGGTCTTGTTGGAACTCTTTGAATTCCCCTAAACAAAAGAAGAATTCTGCTTGCATACCAAAAGATTAACAAAGGGGATATGCGGTTTCATCAACAACAAATACATCATACCTGTCAACTGACCCGTATTATGCGGGTGTGACCCGAGATTTTCACAATTCTGAGGGATCACCCGGGACACCCGCTCGGTCATTGAAATAACCCGGGAATTCCGAAAAGGACCCGATTTCACCTGTATTTCTTAGCCTTGAGATTGATTTTCATAAGTAATATTCCTTAGAAATACCGGCAAATTCGTAATGCTTCCATGAACAGGCAGATCATCTAGCTATGTAAACTGTCAAATTAAGTGACCCATTAAGTGCATGGCTTCACTTGACAGCTTTGGTGTCAAACACACTGTTAATTAACACCAATTACCTTAGCTTTAGGTCGTAAATAAATTGCACTACTGGTTTACAAACATATTTGAACTAGAGTTACTTCCCCTTATTTGTCACCATTCAAAATTATTCCTTATATTTACGTTTTATGGGTGAAAAAGATTAAATCATAAAAATATAAAATTCAAATACATATTGAAAAATAACGTTTCATTATTTTTGTCAAGCCTGCAACTTTTGTTGCAGAAAGCTCGACATAGGGATAGTGATGCGGCGGTGGCGGCGGCTACGGCAGCGGCGTTAGCTAACTTCTTAAAAGGTTTATATTTTAGAAGGTGAAAGACCTGGATGCTTCATACTTTGTATATAGATGCCTCATGTTACGAAGTTTCCTTCAGTCACATGTCCAATGTCCTTGACCTCATTTTCATGGTTCAGTGACCACTTGAAAAAAAAGTTCAGAATTTTTGTAATGTTGAATTCTCTCTTATTATAAGTAATAGGATAACAATATTTGGTATGTGCGTACCTTGCAAGGTCCTCATGCCCGTCAGACGGTTTTCACTTGACCTCGACCTCATTTCATGGATCAGTGAACCAGGTTAAGTTTTGGTGGTCAAGTCCATATCTCAGATACTATAAGCAATAGGGCTAGTATATTTGGTGTATGGAAGGACTGGAAGGTGTACATGTCCAACTGGCAGGTGTCATCTGACCGTGACCTCATTTTCATGGTTCAGTGGTTATAGTTAAGTTTTTGTGTTTTGGTCTGTTTTTCTCATACTTTATGCAATAGATCTACTATATTTGTTGTATGGAATGATTGTAAGGTGTGCATGTCTAGCGGGCAGATGTCATCTGACCTTGACCTCATGTTCATGGTTCAGTGGTCAAAGTTAAGTTTTTAAGTTTTGGTCTTTTTATCTAATATTATATGCCAAAGGTCAGCTATATTTGGTGTATGGAAATATATTATGATCTATATGTCAGTCCCACAGGTTTATTTGACCATGACCTCAATTGCACAGTGTTAAGTTTTTGTGTTTTGGTCTATTTTTCTTAAACTATAAGTAATAGGTCAACTATATTTGTTGTAAGGAAGCTTTGTTAGCTGTACATGTCTGCCTGGCATGGTTCATCTGACCTTGACCTCATTTTCATGGTTCATTGGTCTTTGTTTAGCTATCTTGGTTAATGTTAAGTTTATGTGACAGTTGTAATAAAGCTTTATACTTAGGACTTTCAACATAATATCAATGATTAGTAAAGAAGGCGAAACATTTCAGTGTGTGCACTCTTGTTATACCTTTATACAATTTTTTTTTTAAAGTTGAAAATTATTTTTAACATTTATACTTCCTTTAACTGTATTACTATATTTTATCATAGTCTAATTTCCTTGTCAATTGAGGGATGAATGTTATGTAATACCTCTACATGGTATGTTTAAAAGAGAAATGTTTCTCGCTCTATAAATATTTATGTCATTTTCAAAGATAAATTGTCAGAGTTTTCTATGTGTTCGACAAAAGAATTGTATTTATTACTTACTAGTAAACTATGTCAGCATCCTATTTGCTATAAAAAGTGGATGGAAGTTTTTGAGATTGAAGAGAATGATCTTTGTAAAGTATGGAAAAACATTAATTTTTATTGGAAACCATCTATATTAATGGATCTAGATTTCAAAATAGCACATTATTGTATTTTCACAAATTCTAAACTTATGACTATGAAACTTATAAATTACAATGTATGTGATGTATGTGAAAAGGAAGTAGAAAATATCACTCATTTATTTCTATTATGTTCTGAATTAGTAGAATTTCATCTGTTTATGCAACAAAAGTTGTCAATTTTATTTGATAATGTTGATTCTGACAAAATTGATAATTTAGTGTATGAAGAGGTATTTATGTTTGGTTTATTTGGATCTATCAAAGGCGTAAATGTAAGTTTTGTCAATTTCATGTTATCTGTAGCAAGATATTGTATCTTCAGAAGAAGGAATTTACTTAAAAATTTAAACAGTAATGTTGATCTTATGAGACTATTTAAATACACTGTAAAACATTATATAACTTACCTGTATGAATATTTGTGTGATGCAAGATGTATGAGAAATGTTTTTGAGAAACATTGCACCGGAAATGACATGATTGTGACGTCAGGCAAAATGGAAGGTTGGAAAAAAAATCGGCTTCACCTCGGCAGTAGTTTTTAGACGAAAAAGTGTCCAGACACAATATAAATCAGGGAAAAAAAGTTACAACAGAAAGGATGATATATTCGCTTATTTCTGGTAGGACATTTATTGCACTCTTAGCTAATTTTCATAGAAAAAAATGAATAGAACATAAATCTCTACATCGTTGAATTTGTATGGACTGCAGTATCTAGGAAACAGAACGTCACAAATTAACTTTTAATTGTTGCGTCGTTGGCAACTATTGTTCTAAAAATGGCGACGTCCATATCTCTTCAAAGTGAACAAACATTAATTGCAAATGAAACTATTGCAAAAGATTATTCATTAAATAAACAAAGATCTCTTAAAAAGAAACTTGATGCAACCCAAAATGAGCATTTTCGATACAATCTAACAGGCGGTGGACTTAGAATATGGTTAAGCGCTAGCTGCTATGAATCATTTAGATGGGCACTAAATACTTTTTATGATAACAAAAGAAAAGAAAATGAAGGAAACATCATATACAAAAAGGTATTTGACAAATCAGAAACTGTCAATGTTGAAGATCAATATAAAATAAAATGTGAAGGATTTGATACACGAGGCCGAAATATAAAACTTAGTTGTTTTTCTATAAATATGTACCATACAACTTCGTCCTTACTAGTAAATGGAAAAAAGTTACTTGTGTTCATCAATGATCATCTTCCAGAAGTACTTAACTGTATGAAAAACTATCAAATCAATGGAAAACCAGTTGATCTGAATATGCTTAATAAATGCATTTATGACATGATTTCTGTAAACTTTCCGGAACAGGAAAATCATTCAAATTCAACCAAGACAAATGAAAAATCATGTGAAAACATTGAACATTCGCAAGCTAAATCTATTATGTCTATTACATGTACATCTAATACATGTTCAAACACGGAAAATAAGAATATCAATGAAGAAAATTCTGAGATATCAACCAAAGATAACAGTAACATAAAAAAGAAAGAAGATATAAAAGAAATTCATTCCGATACAGTACGCCAACCATTACAGAATGTTAATGAATTGTTACATGCACGTGAAAATATCACACAAGATGAAAATTCTGTCAAATCACTTTTACATCAACTATTAGATAAAACCGACAGTTTATTTGAACTCGTTAAATCAATAGACAAACAATGTATAGAAGACAAACAAGATTTCCAAAATAAGATCGATCAAGTCAACGATAGGATTACCGCTTTTTCAAAAAAAATGTGTACTATTGACGAACACCAGACACAACATTTATATGACATTGAAAACAGTGTCAAGTTGGTTAAAAGTGACCAGGACAAAAATTTTAGTCACGTTCATAACAAAATACAAAGCCTCGCCGATAGAGTAAAAGATTTACCAAGCCGTACACAGTACAACGCAAAAAACTTTGAAGTGGAAAAATCAAATGAAAATATAGATTATCGTAGTGTTAACAGCAACACAGCCAATACATCAAAGACATATATAGATCAATCACATACAACAATAAGAAACTCTCAAATATTTCCAGACGAACGGAAAGAAAAAACATTGATAATAGGAAGTTCCATAATTAAAGGCATCGATGCAAACAAAGTTGGAAAAGATGTTCACATACGAACAAATAGAGGCGCAACAGTACCAACATTAACAGAAAAGATTAAAAAATCTAATATACAACATTACAAAAGTATTATTTTAGTTGTTGGTGGGAATGATGCCTCGTCAAGGATACATCCAGAAGCTTTCAAAGAAAAATATGATGATATGATAAAAACTGTCAAATCGATAAACCCAGGCATAAACATTGCTGTATCTGAGATTTGTCCAAGACGGAATGTTGATACAGAAATTTATAATGCAATATTACACAGAGTTTCTACTGAACATAAGTTAAAAATCATCAAACAAACAGATGCATTTGTCTCCAGAGGCGGCGATCTCGTTTCTTCTTACTACCACCGTGATGGAATACACCTCACTAATCAGGGTACAATTCTTTTACTTAGAAACATAAACAAAGTTGTAAACATTTTCAACCAAACAACTATTTCTCAGTCCAATAATGAAAGTAATGAACAGCATGGTAAAAGACAAACCATTGCAAAGACATTCAATGGTATCTGCTTTAATTGTGGCTTTTATGGTCATCATTGTAAAGACTGTCACACACTTTAGGATAAATCTGATGTATTTCAATTTGTAGACAAAGTATCAAATCATAGTAAATCATTACTACTTCATAACAATTTCGATATACTTCTTAATTTATGTCCAAATTGTAATACATCAAAATGTATATGTACTCAAAAATGTATGTCTGTAGCTGAGAATTTTAAAAACCAAAGTTCTACAGAAAATTGTCAAAAATCAGAAAATGGTAAATATGCTAATAGCCTCAGCTCAAAACCTAATTGTAATAGAAACAAACATTATCAAAAAAACTGTCTTAATCTAAAATGTAAAGGTTTCAATGCTGTATGCCTTAATGTTAGACATATTTTATCTAAATTTGACGAGTTGAAAAATATAATTACTATAAACAACAAATATTTAGATTTATTTGGATTAGTTGAAACATTCTTAAAACCTGACATTAACAATGAACAATGTAAAGTGCCGGGATACAAAATTTTCAGAAAAGATCGCCAGTGTAAGGATGGTGGTGGCCTATTGGTTTATGTCAAAGATTCTATTGCAGTTAAAAATCGATCTGATTTATCCATTAATACATTAGAAACTTTATGGTTAGAGGTAGAATTTCCAAAATCTAAACCTTTCTTCATTTGTACTATTTATAGACCACCAAATTCCCCTCAGTCCTGGATAGATCTTTTTGAGGAAGAATTTAATGCAGCTCTTTCAGAAAACAAAGAGATAATTTTAATGGGGGACTTTAATATTGACTTGATTAAAATTGAGAATAAAAAATGGATCAATTTCATAAACAATTTTAATCTTCAACAACAAATTTCCACTGCAACACGTATTTGTGACAAATCTGAAACTCTAATTGATCATATTTACACTACTAATCCTGAAAATATTGTCCATTGTCATGTACCTTCATATGCTTTAAGTGACCACTATCCTATATGCTTAAATAGAAAAATCAATATAAAGATAAAAAAAAGAAAATCATATCGAAATAAAGTATAGGTGTTTCAAAAAATTTAATGAAGATGCCTTTTGTACAGACTTACATCAAACCCCTTTTCATATTGTTGAAATGGAAGATGATATTGATATTGCTGTCGACAAATGGTATGAACTTTTTAATCAAGTTATAAACAAGCATGCACCAATGAAAACTAAAAGAGTAAAAACATTTAAACAAGCCGAATGGTTTAATGAAGAAATTAAAAACTCCATTCAATATAGGAATATGTATCATTCAAAAAAAGATTGGATAAACTTTAAAAAGTGGCGTAATAAAACAACGTCGTTAATATTTAATGCAAAAAAGGAATATTACCAAAACGCCATAACTAGTTCCAAAAATAGTAAAGAACTTTGGAATCATATTAAAGAGTTAAATCCAAAAGAGGATAATATTTTTCCACCTAAAATGCAGTATGAAAATCAAACGGTTTATAACAACCAAGATATTGTAAATACTCTTAATGTTCATTTTTCATCCGTAGCTGAAAAACTTATTGGAAATAATACTTCAGATATGGATTTTTCTATGCTACAAAATTTTACTAGTGAAAAATTAAAGAAAACTGAAAATTTTCATTTAAAACTCATTTCCATTGGAGAGGTGTGTTCTCAACTAAAACATCTTAATATTAATAAATCCGCAGGTTTAGATGGAATAGGTCCCAAATTTTTAAAGTTAAGTGCAGAAATAATATCCCCATCATTAACTTTTTTAATAAACAAAAGTATAACTTCAAATCGTTTTCCGCAAAAATTAAAACTTGCAAGAGTAACTGCTATACATAAAGGAGGACCAAGAGATATTCCCTCAAATTATCGTCCAATTTCTATTTTGAATACCATATCTAAAATTTTCGAAAGACATGTATGTACACAGTTATATGAATTCCTTAACAATAAAAAATTGTTACATATCGCCCAGTCAGGTTTCAGACAAGGTCATTCCTGCCAAACAGCGCTAACTAAACTAATTGACGAATGGTTAAAATATTTAGATAATGGAGAAATAGTTGGTACAGTGTTTTTAGATTTCAGTAAGGCTTTTGACCTTATTAACCATGCCATACTTCTAGAAAAGTTAAAATTTTATCATATCGGAAAACATATAATAGATTGGATAAAATCATATTTGTCTGACAGACAACAAGAAGTCCAATACGCTAACATTAAATCTGATAAATCGTTTGTAAAGTATGGAGTACCTCAAGGTTCTATTTTAGGTCCGCTGTTATTTTTAATATATATAAATGATTTACCACTTCATGTTAAACAATCCAATATGGATTTATATGCTGATGATTCAACATTGCATTTTCATGATAAAAACATTGAAAAAATAAACAGCATATTGCAAAATGATTTAAATGCTATACAATCTTGGTGTAACAATAACAGTATGAAAATCAATGCACAAAAAACTAAGTGTATGAAATTGGGTTCAAAACAAAAACTTAAACAACTATCAGAATTATGTATTACCGTCAACGAAACATGTATTGAGAATGTCCATTCTTTCAAATTACTTGGAATAGACATTGATGAAAATTTAAGCTGGGAAGATCATGTTGATCGTATATGTAAAATTATCTCATCTAAAGTATCACTTTTATATAAAATTAAAGTATATTTGCCAATACACACAAGGCAACTATTTTATAATGCATATATTCTACCATATATAGACTATTGTAGTTCAGTTTGGGGAAATTTATTACAAAAAGATTCAGATAGAATCATAAAACTTCAAAAAAGAGTAGCAAGAATTATACTGGAATGCGATATTTCTATTCCATCTAATTTCATGTTTTCTTCTTTAAAATGGCTATCTTTTACCAAAAGAATAAAATACCAACAATCAATTCTAATGTATAAAATTGTAAATGGGCTAACACCTGATTACTTAGCAATACTAAATATTGATGATGTGCAACGCCACAACTTACGATCTGTCTCTAATAATGATCTTTTTGTTCCAAGACCAAATACAAATTTTTATAAAAAATCTTTTCATTATTCTGCAACCAAAGTATGGAATAATTTACCACTCGAAATAAAGAAATGTCCTAATGTGGAATTATTCAAGAAACATAGTTATAATCATTTTCTTGAAAACTATATGCAAGTCAACTAATTTGTTTTCCTCTAACAAAACTGTATCAAATATTGTCATTTATTACCCTTTGTATATTTCAATGATTGAATTGTGTATATACTAGTAATATATATTGTAAATTAATGTATGAATGTATGAATGTTAACCGTATGCATGTATTTTGTTTGAGGGCCTCAATGAAAATTAGACTATTTCTAATTGAGTTACCCTCTTTAAATAAAGAATTTATTATTATTATTATTATTATTATAAAGAATAATATTCTGGTACAAGAAACCGAAGGTGTCATAACATTTAATTTCTAATTATTGTGCTGATTATATATGTGATTATACTTAAAAACATTGCTTTGTGATATTTTTGTGTAATATGTAATATATCTGTTGTATATATATGTTGAAGAATTGAATAAAGATAAAAAAAAAAACAAAAAAAAAACATGGTATGTTTAAAGGCTACATAGCCAGTAGTCTCATTTTAAAATTACATTTGAAAAATAAATTTTAGATGATGACAAAAAGTAGAGAAACATAAGATTGTGTTACACAAATTTATAAAAATCTTTAAAAGTGCAATGAAATAATAATGAATAAGATTTAAAATGACTTAACCAAGTGAACATGCATTGATGTTTTGGTGCTTTGATATACATTATAAGAAAATGTAGCATAAATACTGAAATTCAGCTCGAAAAAGTTTGTACGCGTTATGACCTGAGATTTGATTCTTCAATGCAGGTCATGACTACTATATTGGTTCTATGAATTACTAATCAAATGTCAGTGGTTAACAAACACATAGTTACATGGTTTCATGTAGGCATCTTGATTAAAGAAGAAAATTGAATGAGTAGAATTTAGGTTGAGTGAAGAAGGTCCTCCAAGGTGACCATTTAAGTGGTGATTGATAATAAAGTATTTAATAGCATTATTCATAAAAAAAAATTCTTCACATATAATATTTCTTTTACAGGAAAGATAGACTTAACTCCATATTTTCCTTTCACGAAGATGGCTCCACTGGTGTCAAGGTAGATAAATCTGGTCAAGGTTTACTGAAGGTCTGGAAACAGCAGCTTCTGCAATTCAAAAATGTTAGTCCTGATATGGCAGAGGCTATTATTGCTGAATACCCATCTCCACAATTGCTTATGAAGGTAACAGTTACTTTTCCTCAATTATCTTTAGGCCACACCAATTTGATTCCTTGTTCGACGGACCCGCTCGCACCTATTTTTTTCAAAACAGATTTTTTAAATTTTTTTTATATTCCAGCTTCCAGCACTGGAAATGTAATCATGTCCATTTCCCACATCGTTTTTTTTTTGTAAATATTATAAAAAGATATCAACATTTGTTTTTACCCCAATTACATAGTCCACTGAACACAAAAAAAAATTATAATAGTGGGGCATCTGTGTACTATGGACACATTCTTGTTTTGAATTTTTCAATGGCTGGCTATAAGATGGTTCAATCAATATGTTATATTAAAAAAGATTTTTGGTATTAGATTATCTCCCCATGGATAGTTATCGACCACATGAAATAACCCTATTTAGTTTGGTTAGTTTTCATCATACATTTTGAATCAATTTTCCAGAATTCAAAATTATTCCAGATTCAAATAATTTCTTGTTTGTAACAATCAAGTCACTGTAAATCAGATGTCACATTCAGCTTTCTTTAAGAATATTTTTCTTTTGTTGTAGGCTTACTCTATGTGTTCTTCACAAGAAGAGGGAGTTAAAGTCTTAGATAATATTGTGGTAAATATTTTTGAATGAATGTTATTACCTGCCAACTTTCACGAATTAGGCGTGTACTACACAATTTTGACCCTTTGTCACGATTGCTCGATTGTGATCGTGATAAAACATCTAAAACAAGATTTTGTGAAAATCTACACGAAAAATTTAATTGTTCCCGATTTTGAACTGTGTCTAAGGAAAGACAATCTTGTACAGCCAATCAAATTCTGTATTTCTCGTGATCAAATTAATGAGCCAATCAAAAACGTTTTCTCTCAAGATTATTCTAACATGCTAGATTTTGAACTTGTGTTGTATTCCTCTGTGTGTTAGTCAGAATTGTAAAATCGTGAACATGGCAGGTGATTTTCACCATCAATGAGGTTTTTACACAGATTAAGAATTAAAGCATGTCTGATTTACAAAATTCAATGATGCAGTACTACCATAAAGATAATAAATAGTAGTTCATTCACTAATTTATTGACATTACACTTGCTGTAACATCTGTTATTTATGTATTCAATTAAATTACCAAATCATTTAAAGTACAATGTACTATTTTTTATTTTTCACAAAGATCCAAACAAACAGGTTTGGAACATCCCCCCCCCCAAACCACCACCACATGAGGGGTATCCCTTAAATGAGGGACTGTCCCTAAGACAAGGGGTCATTTTACTATTGTAAAAAATAAAATAGAAAAATTAAGACTTTTTAACTTAAAAAATGGAAAAATTCATTATAATTCATATTTGGAACAACTTTTCTAAATGAAGGGTCCAATTGTTTTGAATAATAAAGAAGTTAAAGTCCAAAAACACTTCAAAATTCTTGTACATGTGTTGACCATATAATACCAGATAGATCATAAGATGTATAGTTCTTTGGGAAAAGATTTCTTCAAATAGTATGAATATGTGCTCATTTGTACTTCAAAAAATGGGTTTTAATGTCCTTTCATGGAGGGGTTACCCTAGGTGTTGTTCCCAACCTGATAAAGGTCCTTCTTTGTGCATAATTTTAAATTGGAAAAGTCAACAATCATGTAATATCCTTACACATGAAATTAAATCCTGGGCTTATAGCTACATGTTTATCTTTTCTACTGATATAATAACTAGAATCATGCAAATAAACATAATAAAAAGGCTTGAAAGCTCATCTTTCAAATATGACACTTTTTCTAGACCACAAAACAGCACACGCATAAATACATCGCAAAGAATTGTAACCTTTGAAATTGTTTTCGCGCATTAAAACCCCCATGGGCACTTTCAAAAGTTGGCAAGTATGCTGTTACAATGTATTGTATATGAGCAAAAGAAAATGTTGGGTACATGTCAATGACGCAGCAACCCAATGACAACAAATAACTAAATGACATTTTTAAGGGTGCCATTCAGTCTTCAACAATAGACAATAGGTGTATGTCTATGTGATATGTTCAGCTATTAATTGTCCCAAGCCTTTATTAGTATAATGAATGCATTAATATGAAACTATCAAAAGAATTGCCCTCAAAACCAGGTTCTTCAGAGACTAAGTTCAGAGCTTAAGAAAAACAGCCACTGCATGATCTGTAAAAAAATAATCCTTGGTTATGATGTGCCTTGTGTGAGCTTTTCACACCACTTATCCTTCGTTGTCATTGTCCTTCATTATTACCTGTTTACAATTTGAAATTCTTTTAGAGAACCACTGAATGGAATGGAACCAAACATGGCATCAATGTTCCTTTTGAGATGCTGACAAAGTGTTGTTACTTTGTAGCCCATCCATCATTCAAGATGGTAGTCAGAGGTGCTTTTATTTTAGCATAGGACCCTATGGGAAATACATACAAATGTCTTCTTTTAGAGAACCACTAAATGGAATGAAATAAAAAAATGCCTTTTTAATGGCATGAATGTTCCTTATGAGGTGCTGACCAAGTTATGCAACTTTGTAGGGGATCCATCATCTAAGATGGCCGCCAGTGGGAACTTTGTTTATCATAGGACCCTAAGGACAATACATACAAATGTCTTCTTTTAGAGAACCACTTAATGGAATGAAATAAAACTTGGCATGAATGTTCCTTATGGGATGCTGACCAGTTGTGTAACTTGTAGGCAATCAATCATCCAAGATGGTCTGCAAAAAGGGGGGGGGGATTTCCTTTAACATAAAACCCTATAAAAAATACATATGAATGTCTTCTATATCGACAGATGGTTTTAATTGACAGATAACAAAATCTTTATTTATACCAATAAGAGCAAAGCTTAAATATTAAATTACAGTGTTGATAGACCAAATCTTTGTATATATGAAAGAATTTAGTAAAGGTTTAAAGTAATTTGGTAACAAATCTCTAACTTAATAATATAAAAGTAAAACATAGATTATGCTCAGTTCAGTCAGTTTGATAGGAAACCTTGTGATAAGTCAATGACATTTTATAGAAAGTTGCATTACTATCAGTACATATCTTTCTAACAATTTTGAGACTCTGCATCCTAGTACATGGATTTATCATTTATCCTTGTGTTTGACAGGTGAGAAGAGGAGCAGGAGTACTGGAAACCAGTAGACGTATTGGAAAGGAGATGTCTAGAAGATTTTATTTGTTTTTCACAAATATCGATCCAAGCTGTGCCATCAAATAACAATTATAACAATCAATTTTTTAAAGTGCCAAATAAATATGAAAAGACTTGTTCTCTTTTATATCATTTGGTTTAAATGCATGATATATAAAATACTGTTATTGATAATGGGTCATATACTACAAAGATCAATCAGAGCCCCCTTCTGGCAAATGAATTGGAAATCCCAAACATTACAACCTGTCTTAGCTCACCTGGCCCAAAGGGGCCAAGTGAGCTTTTCTTATCACTTGGCATCCGTGATTGTTGCAAATATATATAGAACATGGGGGTAAAATGCAGTTTTTGGCTTATATCACTGAAACTTAAGTATTTAGAACAAATATGACAGAGTGAAAATATTTATCAGGTCAAGATCTGTCTGCCCTGACACGTCAGACAACCAGTTGTTGGGTTGCTGCCCCTGAATTTGTAATTTTAAGGAAATTTTGCAGTTTGTGATTAGGTCTAGTTTTATATGGTGAACCACAAAGACAAGTGGTAGGTCAATCATATATGGTGTGCAGTTGTATAAGCATTGGCACATCTCATTTCCATGGAGATTTTTTGGCCCTGCCCCCTCAGTCATAGTCTATCCATTTTGAAACTTTTGCTTAGATTACATGTGTAAGTTTGTGACTAGATCAGTTTAAGATTAACTGCTAATGTGTAGTCAATATTTTAGTACAGTATGCAAATTCATTGGCATTTGCAAGTATCATTTCCATGGAGATTATATAGCCCCATCCCCTCTTCATGGTTCATTGACTTTGAAACTTTTACATAGTTTACAAGTTAATGTTTGTGTTTTGGTTTGTTTAAAGGGAATGACGTAGAGTAAGTCAATGGTATTTGGAATGCAGTTGTATTAACATTGGTACATCTCATTTACATGGAGATTGTTTAGCCATGTAACTCAGACATAGTTCATTGAATTTGAATATTTGCATAACTTGTGTAAGATGTTAAAGTATTGCTATTTTAATTTCAATATTTGCATAATCATATTTAAAAGGCAAGACATATTCATAACAGTTGTAAATTAGATACCTTCATAATGATTGTTGCAAAGTTTGGTTAAATTTGGCCCATTAGTTTCAGAGGGGAAGATATTTGTAAAGTTAACAATAAAGGATGACGACGTGTTTGCAAAGTGATGGGAAAAGCTAAAAAACAGCTGAAGGCTACTAATGAGTCTTAAATACAGTGAGAAAATCCTCCACCCGGAGGCATGCTTCAGCTGGCCCCTAATCAAAAATGTTTACTAGTTCAGTGATAATGGACATCATATTAAAAAGTGTCTTGTTGGAATGTATAAATATCCTGCCTTTTTGTTGCAAAAATATTGACATAGGGATAGTTATCTGGCGGCATCATTACCGGTAGCTTCTTGAAAGCTTTATATTTTAGAAAGTGGAAGACCTGGATGCTTCATACTTTCTATATGGATGCTTCATGTTCAGAAGTTTCCGTCTGTTACATGTTCATTGTCCTTGACCGCATTTTCATCGTTCAGTGACCACTTGAAAAATAAGTAAAGATTTTTTTGTAATGTTAATTTCTCTCTAGGTATTTCTGAGTAATGGTATGTGTGTAGCTTGCAAGGTCCTCATGCTTGTCAGACAGTTTTCACTTGACCTCGACTTCATTTCATGGATCAGTGAACAAGGTTAAGTTTTGGTGGTCAAGTCCATATCTCAGGTACTATAAGCAATAGGTTTAGTATATTCGGTGTATGGAAGGACTGGAAGGCGTACATGCCGAACTGGCAAGTGTTATCTGACCTTGAACTCATTTTCGTGGCTCAGCTAGTAGTTATATTTTAGTTATTGTGTTTTGGTCTGTTTTTCTTATTCTGTATGCAATAGGTCTATTATATTTGGTGTATGGAATGATTGTCAGGTATACATGTCTAGCTGGCAGGTTTCATCTGACCTTGACCTCATTTTCATGGTTCATTCAGTGGTCAAAGTTAGGTTTTTGAGTTTTGGTCTTTTTTCTAATACTATATGCAATAGGTCAACTATATTTGGTGTACGGGAATATTTTATGATGTACATGTCAGTCTTACATGTTTCATTTGACCTTGATCTCATTTACAGGGTTCATTGCTCAGTGTTAGGTTTTTGTGTTTTGATCTTTTTTTCTTAAACCATAAGCAATAGGTCAACTATATTTTTTGTATGGAAGAATTGTAAGCTGTGCATGCCTGCCTGGTATGGTTCATCTGTCCTTGACCTCATTTTCATGGTTCATTGATAAATGTTTAGTTTTTCTTGGTTAAGTCAGATTCTATGAAACTATAAGCAATAGGACAACAGTATTTAGTGTATTTAATGGTTGTAAAGTGTACATGTGTTTTCTAGTTTGGTTTATATGACCATATTTTGTGGTGGATCATATTAAGTTTATGTGATAGCTTTAGTAAAGCTTTATATTTAGGACTATCAACTCAATATCAATGGTTAGTAAAGAAGGCGAGACATCAGCGTGTGTACTCGTTTTTTTAGTTTTACTGCTTTGTATCAATCTGATCATGAGTAAAGCCTTTGTCCACTGATTTTTGGCTCACCTGACCTGAAAGGTGGAGCAAGCGTTTCTCATCACTTGGCGTCCGTTTTCGATGTCCTCTGTTAACTTTTATAAAAATCTTCTCTGAAACTACTGGTCAAGATTTAACTAAACTTGGCCACTATCATCACTAGGGAATCTAGTTTAAACAAGAATCCGCACTATCATTTTCTATGTTCAGTGGACTGTGGGGTAAAAACTCTAATTTGGCATTTAAATTAGAAAGAACATATCATAAGGAACATGTGTACTAAGTTTCAAGTTGAAATTGACTGGACTTCAACTTCATCAAAAACTACCTTGACAAAAAACTGAAGTCGGACAGACAGACGGACGCACAGAACAAAAAACATAATGCCCATAAATGGGACATAAAAATGTGTCGATGACCCCTCCTGCCAACCATCATGACTTAATATTGTACATAAGGGTAAAATGCAGTTTTTGGTTTATATCTCTGAAACTAAAGCATTTGGAGCAAATCTGACAGGTGGCAAAAATGTTCATTGGATTTATATTTATCTGCCCTGAAATTTTCAGAAGAATTCAATAAATCCCTTGTTCTGGGTTGCTGTTCCTGAGTGGGTAATTTTAAGGAAATTTTGCAGTTTTTTGTTATTATCTTAAATATCATTATAGTATATAATAATATCTATTTTCATATACTTTGTCTAAATAACATGATTTTTACTGTATGATTAATTAACATAAATTCAATATTTTCGAATTGGTGCTTAGCGGGCTGATATGAAAAGTTTATCACATGCTTCAATTGTTATCACATGGCATTCCGGTGATACTTGGCATATTCCGGATAATACACCTGAATGCTACATTTTCAGTGAAAAACATTACAAAGTAGTGTACAAAACAATTATTTGGATTCTGAAATCTATACTGTGTTAAATAATAATAAAAAAATAAAAAATAAAAAACAAACAAATTATTAAATAAATGCATTTTTGAAAACATAATTTAGAAAGTGCTTTGAAAAAGTTGACTTTTCCAAACAGTGTTCATAATGTGTATTGTTGATTTATTTTTTTTGTCGATCCGTCCATATTAATATGCTTTTCTTCTCTGTTGAGGCATATGGTAGAAAGATTTCATATGTAATAAATTTGGGGTCTGACATACGTGAACTTTTCCCTCTTTGAAGTTCTTTATGGGAACCACATAAAAGAATCATTTTGGAAGCATATGATAAAAAGAACATAACATGCCATTTTTTCATATCGCATGTATGATTCATGTATTATTAGCCCTCGGTCAATATCAGCTCTCGAGCCATGCGGCTCTTGGGCTGATATTGAACCTAGGGCTGATAATACATGCAATATGAAAAATGCCACATAATAATCTGATAATATCTTTTACTATTAATTATGATATTAACCTTATTTTACATGATTTCCAAAGCATCAGTAATTACAGGTGAGCGACAGTCACACAGACTCTTTTAAGACTATAGAATGTGAACACAAGTCCTAATTAGCAAATTTTTGATTTATTTTATGAGGTGAGTGAAACCCTCTGGTATTATAAATTCTTTAGCAAAAAATGTGATTTAGTTTATGAGGTGAGTGAAACCCTCTGGTGCTATTTATTCTTTAGCAAAAAATGTGATTTAGAAGTAATAACTCGTTACTCCCATAAGGGAACATTGGCAAATTTGAAGATCTTTTTGTCTGATCATTTTTGCTTTTTTTTTTTTAAATGTTTCTCTTTTCTTTTATACTTTTCAAGAAAATAAGCAAAAGAATATAAAATCTTCATTTAAGCTCCATCACTCATAAAAGGAGTTGATGCTTGATTTCAACCTTGTTTGACCTTTTTATAAGTTGGTCTTGCTGATCATATTTTTCAAATTCACATTTCTCTCTGTTTATTATAATTTTCAATTAAAAAATGCAAAATTACAAAAATTGGAGAAAATTGTCACTTCAAGTCAATAACTATAATCAACAATTTTGCTTAAATAGATAATAGGTACATGTAGTTCTCAAACATTGCAATCATTTTTGCCACAACATAGGACATATTTTCAAACTAAATACTCCAAAGATGATTGTCACTAAGTTTGTTCCACCAGACCCAAAACTTAAAATTCTTTCATGTTGATCTTATATTGCTTATAATTTTAGCTTTTCTCATCACTTTAATCTTCCCCTCTGCAGTCATGAGTAATATTTATGTCTAAAATTTACAATTGTTTTCCCCATTTTCAAGTGATTGGCAGTCATATTTGTTCAAACTGCATCTGTTGGTTGTGTTTTTCTGGAATAATCATAGGATCAATTAAGTTCATAATAACAATTTTGAAAATTCAAATACAAGACTTCATTTAAAATTTCTTTTATTGTTTTCTTTCACAACATAGTGATAATGAAGATCAATAAACATTTTTCAACATCACAAAAACTATTTTGTTCAACATGAGGTAAAAATCTAACATTCATAATTAACATCTGAGATTCAATCTTTTAAAATAAGCCCAAACAAAAAATATTTACTTATGAGCTAGAAGTTATTAAATGTTATGTGTTTGATGAATGTTGTCATGCAAAAAACTAAATGGTGTGCATCTTTTCCAAGTTAAATTTGCAAGGAAAAATAAGTGAAAAAAAATCTGGTTTTTTTGATGAATTCTATTCTTCCTACTCATAAAATCTGTGTGAAAAGGCTGCAGGATAGGACAAAATCAGAAAGTGCCTCCTGAAAAATATTTTTCACATTTACAGTTAAAATGATAAAGCATGCAAACCAAGAATTTAAATGTCTTGCTTGCAAACTTTGTTTGGTTGTTTACTCAGGCATTGTAATTAGTATTGACACCTAAATTCAATGGAGAGGCGGAGTAACAGTTTGTTTACTATATAAAAAAGAGTTGATTGGACAATGGATATCATATTGGAAACAATTTGGATATTCATTGACCGATCAAACCTTTGTGTTTAGTAAATAAACTATTACACCACTTACCCATTGAATTAAGGTGTTAATCTTAATTACAATGTCTAAATTTATTTATCTCCCATACTTTTTTCTATTTTATTTAAATGATTTAGAAAACTTTTTTCAGAACAAAAATATAAATGGTTTGAAATCTTTATCAGATCAAATAGAGAACGAACTAAGTAACGGTATGTATTTAAAACTGTTTGTTGTATTGTATGCAGACGACACTGTACTTATGTCAGAAACACATGCAGATCTACAAAAACAATTAGACGCTTTAAAAGAATATTGTGATACATGGAAATTAAAAGTCAATGTCCCTAAAAGCAAAATAGTAATTTTTTCTAAAGGTAGACCACTACAAAATGTTAATTTTAAATATGCTGATATTGAGTTAGATATTGTAGAAGAATTTACATATCTTGGTGTATTATTTTCTAGAACAGGAAGTTTCACAAAAGCAAAAAGGCACAGGCTGATAAAGCAACAAGGGCTATGTACAATATTCTAAAAAAGGGGAGATTACATAATTTGAATATTAAATGTCAACTAGAATTATTTGACAAAGTAGTTAAGCCTGTATTATTATACAGGTGTGAAGTCTGGGGAATGGGTAACACCTCTGTTATAGAACGTGTTCATCTAAAATTTTGTAAATTACTGCTTAATCTTAAAAATTCCACACCTGATTATATGATATATGGGGAACTTGGCCGATTCCCACTGGATATTTTTATTAAATTAAAGAACCTTAGTGAGCACGCTCACATACCCCACGTCCCCACATTGTCATTGGAGAAATTAAATAAGTATAAGAAAAAAAAATTGTATAAGAAAAAATATTGAATAATAATTTCCTGTCAATATACACCAGGGCTCACGCTACCAGGCGACTTGGGCGAAGAAGTCGCCTTCCCGACCGTCACTTCGCTTTCCCTGACTCCCAAAAGCGAAATCAAGTCGCCCTGTTCTTGACGATACTCGCTTTCAGTCGCTTCCGTCATGGGACATTTTCAAGTTTTACCAAGTTGATGAAACATCAATTTTTTATTGATAATTAAAGAAATTCAGACATAAACGATTCATTATCTTTAGAAAAGAGGTTGAAGCATTGTCTTCGCAGTGTGTAGCAGGTTATTTGATAAAATACAACTTTTTATCAATTCGTGCATTTTCGTAAGTTCCGGTGCTTGTTACTTGAAAACGTACATCAACCTAATTTCGGCAGCAAAATAAGTTTTTTACTTCATTTAAACGTGATAAAAGTTGCCTCCAGTAAATGTTTAATCCATTTATTGCATTAAAAACGTCATGTTCCTTTCCAAATAACTTGTCAAACATCGTTTATTTTTGTAAATTTTCTTGCATTCGTCCGCCATTGACCGATTTCTAAACTACGGATCCGAACCGGACCAGCTATGACCGAAATCCGTACTTTTACAATAATTACTATGGACGCACGGATGGAACATTTGACAGAAGAATATTGATCCCAAAGGGAAAAATTACGCATTCCACACACATTAAGAGACTTTTGGTTACATCTAATTGATTGGTGTATATAATTCCCTATATTTTTTATGGATTGTTTCAAACTATTGATTAAAGTTGCTTAACTCGACTATTATACTAATATCAATATATTATGGCCCAGCTTAATAACTTTTATATTTTTTTATGAATTTCATACACAAGATAATTTTTAATTAAATTGTAATTGATATATTATAATTTCTTTACATTTTTTAAAATAATTTTTTTTTTAGTGCTAGATATTTAGCTGGTAGTTTCTCACAAGAACCTTAGTAAAACTTGAACAACTTTTAATTTCAAATGTTACTTTAATTGTATTTTTTTACTCAGATTTTAATTGAACAATATAAAAAGAACATTATTTACATATGGCCCTTTATACTATTGTAAAATCCAAACATTGTAGCGCACCGCGCGAATGAGCACTTCTCTTTCAAATCTCACCACTTCTCCCTATCAGTTTCAAAAAGAGAAGTCACTTCTCCCTATAATTCTGAAGTAGTGTGAGCCCTGTACACATCTACATAGTATGTCCTTATTATCTACAAAATTTCATGAAATTCTGTTGTGTGTTTTCAGAGGAGTTGAGATGACAAACTGTTGCAGAAGTACATTGAAGCAAATAAGTTCAAAGGGGCGTAACTCCTAGAAATAAAATTGAATCGTAATTTCCCGTCGATATGCACAACTACATAGTATGTCCTTATTATCTGAAAAGGTTTCATGAAATTCTGTTGTGTAGTTTCAGAGGAGTTGCGATGACAAACTGTTGCAGTAGTACATTGAAGCAAATAAGTTCAAAGGGGCGTAACTCCTAGAAATAAAATTGAATCGTAATTTCCCGTCGATATGCACAACTACATAATATGTCCTTTTCATATAAAAAGATTTCGTGAAATTCTGTTGTGTGGTTTGAGAGGAGTTGCGATGACAAACTGTTGCAGTAGAACATTAAGTAAATAAGTTCAAAGGGGCGTAACTCCTAGAAAAAAAATTGAATCGCAATTTCCCGTCGATATGCACAACTACATAGTATGTCCTTATTATCTGAAAAGGTTTCGTGAAATTCTGTTGTGTGGTTTGAGAGGAGTTGCGATGACAAACTGTTGCAGTAGTACATTAAAGTAAATAAGTTCAAAGGGGCGTAACTCCTAGAAAAAAAATTGAATTGCAATTTCCCGTCAATATGCACAACTACATAGTATGTCCTTATTATCTGAAAAGGTTTCGTGAAATTCTGTTGTGTGGTTTGAGAGGAGTTGCGATGACAAACTGTTGCAGTAGTACATTAAAGTAAATAAGTTCAAAGGGGCGTAACTCCTAGAAAAAAAATTGGAGAAATTAAATAAGTATAAGAAAAAAAAATTGTATAAGAAAAAATATTGAATAATAATTTCCTGTCAATATACACATCTACATAGTATGTCCTTATTATCTACAAAATTTCATGAAATTCTGTTGTGTGTTTTCAGAGTTGAGATGACAAACTGTTGCAGAAGTACATTGAAGCAAATAAGTTCAAAGGGGCGTAACTCCTAGAAATAAAATTGAATCGTAATTTCCCGTCGATATGCACAACTACATAGTATGTCCTTATTATCTGAAAAGGTTTCATGAAATTCTGTTGTGTAGTTTCAGAGGAGTTGCGATGACAAACTGTTGCAGTAGTACATTGAAGCAAATAAGTTCAAAGGGGCGTAACTCCTAGAAATAAAATTGAATCGTAATTTCCCGTCGATATGCACAACTACATAATATGTCCTTTTCATATAAAAAGATTTCGTGAAATTCTGTTGTGTGGTTTGAGAGGAGTTGCGATGACAAACTGTTGCAGTAGTACATTAAGTAAATAAGTTCAAAGGGGCGTAACTCCTAGAAAAAAAATTGAATCGCAATTTCCCGTCGATATGCACAACTACATAGTATGTCCTTATTATCTGAAAAGGTTTCGTGAAATTCTGTTGTGTGGTTTGAGAGGAGTTGCGATGACAAACTGTTGCAGTAGTACATTAAAGTAAATAAGTTCAAAGGGGCGTAACTCCTAGAAAAAAAATTGAATTGCAATTTCCCGTCAATATGCACAACTACATAGTATGTCCTTATTATCTGAAAAGGTTTCGTGAAATTCTGTTGTGTGGTTTGAGAGGAGTTGCGATGACAAACTGTTGCAGTAGTACATTAAAGTAAATAAGTTCAAAGGGGCGTAACTCCTAGAAAAAAAATTGAATCGCAATTTCCCGTCGATATGCACAACTACATAGTATGTCCTTATTATCTGAAAAGGTTTCGTGAAATTCTGTTGTGTGGTTTGAGAGGAGTTGCGATGACAAGAAACAGGACTGACGGACTGACGGACTGACGGACGGACGGACTGACGGACGGACGGACTGACGGACGGACGGGTCAAAAACATTATACCCTCCGCAACTTCGTTGCGTGGGGTATAATTACGTACTATTAATTATTGGGAAAAGCTTGTAACTGGGGAAAATAAGAAACTTCCTGTTATTCTATACAATCTTGTTACTGGTAGTTATAATGGAAATATAGCTTGGTGTAAGAATGTAAAATCTGTGCTTGATAATTGTGGGATATCAAATATATGGAACACTAAATATTTTATAAGTAAAAACTGGTTGTATGATACTGTTCAATTAAGATTAACTGACCAGTTCAGACAGACATGGTATGCTACAGAATTCTCCAAAAGCTCTAAATTATAAATTATTCAAAAATAGTATAAATTTCGAAACCTACTTTGATATTTTAGATGACAAAAATATTGCTTCTTTTTGTAGATTTAGAAAGTTGAACACAAACATTCCTATCGAAATTGGTAGATGGCAAAACATTCAGAGGGAAAATCGTATTTGTACTTTGTGCAATTCAGGTGACATTGGCGACGAGTTCCATTATATTTTAGAATGCTCGGCAATAGACGATAGTAGACAACTGCTATTAAAGCATCATTTTATAAACAGACCAAATATTTTAAAATTTCAAGGTCTAATGAATAGTAGCAACCCGTCTGAACTAAACAATCTGTGCAAGTTTATAAGAATTATTATTAAATGTCTAGAATCTCCTGGGTAATCACTTTATGTCTCTATATTACATTTGTATTTAAAATTTATACTATGTTAATTTATTTGTATATGTCTCTGTACCATTGTACTTTGGTTTATAAGAATAAAGATATATATAGAGCAAACAACCAAACAAAGTTGGCAAGCAAGGCAATTGAACTCTTGGTTTGCATGCTTTATTATTTTAACTGTAATAAAAAAATTGCTTTTCAAAGGAAATTCAAATTAACCCCATATACCCACACATAAATCATACTTTTGATACTATATTTTATATTATACATGTATCAGGATGATTTAACTTGTTTCAAATAAAGTGGAACAAGTTCATGATGTTGGAGAGAATGAATGCTAAAAAATGTGAAAACTAAACAAAGCTGCAATTGCTGGGACTTGCTGGACAAGCAATGAACATAAATGACCCAAAGGAGTAAAAGTTGAAAGTTGATAAGACCCCAATATTGCCTCTTTTTCTGGCTTTATTTTAAAATTTCCTGGCCATAATTACAATTTATCATAATTTTCACAAAGATTAGACAGGAAAAATTGTATTCTACAACTTCAAACTTAATTTTTTAATTTAATTTTATATCAAAATCATGAAAATAAACAAATTTCAATAGGTTTTTTGGAATGGAAAAATGAGCACTAGATTTAACCAGTCTGTACCGTTAGCCACTAGTCCAATGCCTCAGACTAGTCAAATTATACTCGGGATTAGTAAGTATTCACTAAAAATTTGCTTAGTAGCATAAGAAAAATAATAAAATTCCTTATGATGAGAGCTATTTAAGAAGAGACATGCAAAGCTTAAAATTCTATCTAAAGAAAAATCTAGTACATAACTAAGGCACAACTTAAACCTTATCATATCTGATATGTATGTACAAAATGTATACCTTGCTGGCATTAAACACATTTCTGAAGAGTCATGAAGCCATCTAGTAATTATATAAAATGCTCAAATTTAACAGATATATGTATTAAATCTGATGAAAACATCTTATGCTGTATTTATTTTCTGTATATAGATGAACATACCTTCAAATGAATGATTTTTTCCCTTAAGAATCTTGTAATCTCGAAGGAGGTTGTCAGAAGTTATGTTCCCTAATTTTGTTCAAACTAATACATGTAATACACAATTGTACATTGTATACACACTTGTAGATATTCTTCATTGTCTTGTATAAAGAAATATCTGTTGATAATGTCAAAACTTCAAAAATAAAATTAAAAAAATTACAAATACCACCATTAACAGTCTTAAAATATATACATATACATAAAAGTACTGACTCAACTTTATAATCTGTAACAATTAAATGACTAGAACTATGTATACATATTAAAAACAATATATATTAGTCACAACTATGTATATATAATTTGCAGACATGAATATTATATATTTTATATTTGAAGTAAAAAGAAATTTGTTAAAACAGCTGCTTATGAAACAAAATTTATGTTTAGTTGCATTGATTATTGTGAAAAATGAGACAAAAGATACATCACACAAATAAACAGAGGATTGCAATTTTTGTATAAATCTTGCATCAATGACTATTTTGTTGTTTTAATGTATATGTTAATGTGGGTTTAAACATGTCATTTAAACTATCTCTCTTTAATAGTTTTTGATCATTGACCATCAATTTAATATGAATAAAAGCACATAGTATTTTTGATTTTACAAAATTATATAAAACATACAATATTCATTTTTACATAATTGATCACATCTATAACACATATAAGTAAAACTACAACAGTAAATATCACAATATTGTATAAACACACTGGAATGCTTAAAAAGTACACTAAAATTGCCCCCTCATCACCAATGCTCTTCCATGCTCAAATCTACTGCAACAATTTACAATAGTCACAAAGCTAATATAAACATCTGCAAAGAACTACTGCTTAAAAAAATCAGAAAGATTTTGGATAAGCCTGATATGAATATAAGTATGTTTTGTGTTTTTGAAAACATTTTATGCCAAATTTTCCTTTGAAATATTTCAGAATCAAATCATCCATGTAAACAGTTGGAAAATTTCTACTTTGATTTCATTTTTTAAATGTACAAAATGCAATGCGTCTCCCTTTCAATCTTAACCATATTCTCCTGGTATAATCTACCCATCAATGTAGACATGAAACCAATACTACATGTAATACCAAATATTAAAAGGCTAATTACAACCAAAGTGAATGGTTGCACAACAACAGTGATGCTGAATTAAAACTAAAAGTAGACTCTTGAACATCATTTTCTAAATTAATGAACTCCTGGCGGGTTTAGAGTTAATGTCACCTTGTGGTTTATAAACATCTATAACAAGAATGTGTCTCCTGTACACTGATGCCCCACTCGCACTATCATTTTCTATGTTCAGTGGACCATGAAATTGGGGTAAAAACTCTCTAACTCTAAAATAAGAAAGATCATATCATAAGGAATATGTGTACTAAGTTTCAAGTTGATTGGACTTCAACTTCATCAAAAACTACCTTGACCAAAAACTTTAACCTGAAGCGAGACAGATGGAAGAACGAACAAACGGACGCATGGACACACAGACCAGATAACATAATGCCCCTCTACTATGGTAGGTGGGGCATATAAATGTCCTGTAATGAAACATCAAGAGATTCACCAAGAGAAGTTGGAGTCTCAGGATCCATTGAGAAAGTCAAGATGGCATCTGTCAATGAAAATTTCCACTGTTCAGATTCACAATGTCATGCTGAATGATTACATAGGAAATAAAACACTATGAAAGATTACTTTGATATAAAAAAAACCTAATGCCCTCTATGCTACATATGAGGAAAACAGCCAGGAGAAATTAATTTCATTCTAATGCACAGCCCCTTTAAACGAATGATATTACAATTATGGTTATATGGTATACAGTATATCTTTTGTATATCAGATATATCACCTAGAATATTTTCAATTTCAATCAGTGTAAAAATGTTTTAGAAAAAAAATCAAGATATAATAATAAGTGTTAATTTTAAAATGCGACAAAAGTCACCAGACAAAATTGAGACAAATCCCTGTTTCTAGAGCTAGAGCATACCAGGTATACACTAAGATGTACACCTAAATTAGTTTACTATGGCTTAAACAATTGAATATGCAACCAACAACATAACAGTTGCTTTCATTTTGGTGAATGAACAAACAGTTACTGTGACTATCCACTTCTTGAAATTTTGAAACTTTACCCTCAAAAAGTCATTCCATTATAAATTCATTTATTTATGCTGCTCATATTACAAAAGAATCAAAACTACATTAACTATCACTGAGATTTTTTCATGCCATATTTTAACATGACATTTAAAGTTTCTCTCCATCATAGTTTCTGCAAAAAAAATTTAAAAAAACCCAACTGGTATAAGTTATCTTTATGGGAAATTACTCTATCTTTAATCATGTTAATATAAAAAATATGACTTTAGAGGAAATAACTCTAATTGGATTATCTGATGTGTTAGAAATATTTCTATCTGTCTGTTGATCAATTTTACCCATGTAAGTTTTGTGGTAACTGCTTTTCATTCAGAATTTCAGAAGTTGTATTTTTAGGCTGTGTATGTTGACTGACCATAATAAAAGCACAAAACTTTTTACTTGGTACCATAGGGATCATTCACTCAAAATTTAGTCGAAATTGGATTAGTAATTTCAGAGAAGAAACTTTGAAAAAAGTGTATGGCAAAGGCTCACATGGCCTGTTTAAATAGCTTTTCTTTCTGATTCATATTCTGTATGGATTACAGTAAGATAATCTCATTCCATTAGCAACAAATTCACAAAAGCAACAACTCACATGAACAAAGTTACAAAGTGAAAACTATAATTAAACTATAAAATTAAAATATCATATCTTGTAACATTCTCTTTTATTAGAATTCAAGTACTTTGGTGGGATATTTACTTTTCATTTGATTAGAAAATTGAAGGAGCTATATCTACCATTTGATTTTTATATGTGGGGAAGGGGGCTGGGATGAAATTTGAAAAAAGGCAAAATAAGCAACTTGGCCAAACATTGGCAGGATGCCAATTTATGTAAAAAAAAGTCCGACACCCCCCCCCCCCCCCCCCCCCCAAAAAAAAAAAGATAAAAAAAAATCACATGGTACATGTAGCTCGTAGCACTCATCAGAAGCAAAAATATTTCTTACACTTATCTCAAAATTTAAATCTCAATTTTTTCACTTTTTTCAAAATCTTAATGCCATCTATAAGTCATAATTTCATTATCAAAAGTTTTTCTATTATTGCTGGTCTCTTAAAATGAGTCTGCCAATAAGATCAACATAAAATGATTTCATATAAACTCCATGACCTTTTAAAGCTGTAACTCATGCATACAATTTCATCTGGTTCTGTATATCCTCTACACTGTTGACTCCGAATTTGTCATTTTGCTCCTGCATAAGTCTAAATATTTCTTCCAACTGTTTTCGTTGCATTTCTTTTTCTTCAGCTATTTGGTCTGCTGTCATTGTTTCTCCAATCTTTTTCTCAGCCACTCTAAATTTAGCTTTCTTTACTTCACTCTGTATATGTTCACAATATTGCATAGGATCAACTTCTGGTGCATCTCCACCTAAAATGCATAAAACAAATACATAACTGTGTAAAAAATGTCTGTTGCTCAGGAGGGTCGAACCATAAAAATGAGGTCAAGGACACTGGACATTTGACAGACCGAAACTTCTTAACATAAAAAGTTATATCACAAAAATACGGAACTCCAAGAAAAATTCAAAACGGAAAGTCCCTAGGTAGCAATAAACAGTTAGGAAAAAATATTAAAATTTGCCCTTTTAAATTTTACCATCCCCTTTTCATTGCTTCCTTGCAATATCAAGCTTCCTGTTTGTGTCATATATGGGTATATGTCAATGTATGTATGTAATCAGAATCTTCCATAGATTTTATATCCAGTATATAAAATGGTAGAATATAATTTCTTTTGGGTGTATCCATGGCAACAATCTGCATAAATTTATTTGTTATAAAATATTGCCAAAAGGGGGGAAAAGATGTCAAATATTTCCCCAAAATTTGACTAAAAGTAGAATTTCAATCGCTTGAAGTAATACCTTTTCTGAAACTGTGTACATATATCATTCAGCAAATCCAATGAAAATCATATGTCTTTCATCTATTTTTTTTTGTAAAATTGCGTCAAAACCTTCGTGTAGAAAAAAATATTTGTAAACATTACATTAATTTCTGGAGCGATTGCCAGTCTAGCTATGAAAATACGGATTGTTAAACAGAAAACAGCCCATAACACATGTAAAAAATAATCTTGATAAACCATCTTTGAAGGCTAAATTAGCACTCAGCTGTCTAAAAATGAATTTTATTACACACTAACTTTCCTATAAATCCACAGGGGCCAAAATGTGAAACTAAACTCCTAACTTTATATTGCTACCCTAACCAAATGGCAAAATCAAATGATAAAAAACATCAAACGAATGGACAACAACTGTCATATTCCTGAACAATAACATAATGATATACATTGTACATGTATATAAATAGAACATTTATAGCGCATTGGCGGAATCTTTAAAAGTACAGAGTCACGTCATATAAACCAAAGGCATCGATATATATTATGCAAAGTATCCAGGATCAAGGTCTTCTACCTTCATGACCTTTTGAAATATAAAGCTTCCTGAAACTGAAGTCGCAGGCTTGACAAAGGCTCTATGTTACCGACTTATATAATATATTTGGACATTCATTTTTAAGCAGCTGAATTAGCTACAAAACAAGAATCTATCCAAAGTACAAAGATGCCCCACAAGCTATGAAACCAGGTATAATCCACCATTTTCTACTCATTAATTAGAAAATGCCATGTCCAAGTCAGTAATTAATTTATTTGATATGTTCTTTTGATTTTTCCATTTGATTAGGAACTTTCCGTTTTGAATTTTCCTGGGAGTACATTATTTGGGGTTGCAAGCTGGCCCAAAACCTAGTCCAAATAATTATAATGTCTTGAAAGGCTATTATATTTTTTTTCTTTGATGCCTTACAAGACGTCAAAGCAAAAATTAAAAATAGCCTTCCAAGACATCAAAAGTCAGCATAATTATTTGGACTAGCACAAAACCATGGCAATTTCAGTGCGCATATGAATAAGCCAGTTCCAGGTTACGATAGTTAGTTGAGCCTGTCATGTGACTGCCATCTGACACCACATGACACTTCCAATACATGTTTAGCAAACACTGAAACAGGTGAAAAGTTTGATGTAATGATGGCCCTGTTTAAAAAATTTGAAAAATATGCAATTTCAACAACACATGTGGACACAAACATGCATGATTGAATGGTATCCAGCTTTCAAAAGGAAGCAGGACAAATCGCCCCACATCTCATCACCCCATTTTTAAAAAAATCGCCCCAAACTGGTTTACCAACTCGCCCAATTTTTAAAAATCGCCTCACTTGTTAAAAAGGGTTAAATTCCATTAATTTCCCCTCCGTCAACTCGCCCCACTTATTGAAAAAAAGGTAAAATCTACTTCAATGTATAATTTTCAGGTCTACCAATTAGCCCCACTTAAATGAAAACTAATCTACACAGAATACAAAAAAACTGAAATTATTTAACCATTATTTTTTAAATTAAATGATGTTTCACATTCTTAAAACATGTAAAATATAATTGCAAAAACGTTTTTGTATCATTATTGGAGAATAACTTTATGCTTGTGACATGTGTAAGCTTAGTTATATGTATAACACTTGAAAGGAAACCTGTTAATACAATTGAAGGATTTCAATTACTCAGTAAACACAATTTATTTTTTATAGCACTTCACTAAGGTTTTCATAGATATTGATTAATTGAAGTGGGACAGGGACATAGATATACAACGGGATTGCATCTTTTTTTTAAAGTGGGGCGAGTTGGCACTAATAAACTCATCATGGTTTATCTATAATATTTGTCATGAGTGGGGCGAGTTGGCAGACCTTATTTCAGCAAGATTTTAACCCTTCTTGTACGTGGGGCATGTTATCAAACCTATTTGCAATACACCTTATCGCTATTTGTCCACCATTACTGGATATCACACAGATTCCCATAAAATATTGACGTCACAATACCAAATATCTGACGTTACAATGGAACAGTGATTGTTGTATGCGTCAAAAGTTCAAGCGGCCGGGTCAGCCGGGATTAGCGATAAAGTGTATGGGATTCTACCCTTTTTCATAAGTGGGGCGAGTTGGTAAACAAGAGTGGGGAGATTTTTTAAAAAGTGGGGTGAGTTTGTGAAAAAGTGGGGCAAATAGGTGTGGGGCGATTTGCCAGTGGGGCAATTTGTCCTGGATTCCTTTCAAAACCAATACTAGTTAGATAATAAATAAGCACAGGCACTTGTTTCTGTCAATGCCGGGTTTATTATCCACACCAATACGAAAAATCACTCAGACTAGTGTGGACAGTAAACGCTGCATTAACAGAAACAAGTGCCTGTGTCAATAAGTAGTTAAATTTCAAACTATCAGCAAAGACGAAGTGGAAATCCACACAACCTTACCACTTGATTGTTTTAGACACTGTTTATTTCTCATTTTCTTTTCATTGTATTCATAATGAATGTGTAACCAACAGATAAAATAAATAAATTTTACCTTCAAAATTAACTTTGTCAATTTCATCTCCCTCACTTTCATCGCGGTTGAGATAATGAGTTGCATTTATAATGTTTTCTGAGGATACTGGAGATGGTGCTCCTTTTCTCCAAATTTTCAAAATATTTCTTAATGTATAAATAGTTGATGCGAATAGTAGAACTACAGTTGCAGTTACAGCTATTGAGTACAAGCTGCTGTCAAAGGCCT